>NC_059388.1:30187747-30285247 GCF_019703515.2 Myxocyprinus asiaticus | reverse complement strand
TCTTTATTTTATGTATCCTAAATATACACAATTCAATAATATATTCACACTTTTTGGGAGGGGGGATTTTCTCCTCTTTTCTCTCCAATTTGGAATGCCCAATTCCCAATGCGCTCTAAGTCCTCGTGGTGGCGTAGTCAATCCGTGCATCTTATCACGTGGCTTGTTGAGCGCGTTACCATGGAGACGTAGCACGTGTGGAGGCTCACACTATTCTCTGCGGCATTCACGCACGACTCGCCACGCACCACACTGAGAGCGAACCACATTATAGCAACCATGAGGAGGTTACCCCATGTGACTCTACCCTCCCTAGCAACCGGGCCAATTTTGTTGCTTAGGAGACCTGGCTGGAGTCACTCAGCACGTCCTGGATTCGAACTCGTGACTCCAGGTGTGGTAGTCAGCGTCTTTACAAGCTGAGCTACACAGGCCCCTTATTTGAACACTTTTTGCATAATTTGGCAAAATTACAGTTTGATTGGAAATGACACTGAATAAAATCTTCTGCTCACCAGTGAAATTGACCTTGCTTTTTCTTTCTTTTCTTCATATTTCATCTCAAGCGTGCTCACTTTTGTCCACTTTGTTAACAAGTACACTAACTTTTGAATTTTTTTTATTAGGGACAAAAGAGTTTGTTGTGCTCGAAATGACGCCACAACTGTGGAACAATCTTTTTTTTTTTTACATAATAAATATTGAAGTTGTTTATTTTTATTTCACTCATTTTCGCAAAGAAGATGTGAAACTGTGGTTGATAATACTTCCTGTTCGTCACACTGGAAAGTGAAGGTCAAGTCAGTATTCCATTTATACAGGAAAGTGCGCAGTTTTCCATTCAGTGTTTATCTGCACATTTTGGCAAATGTATTAGGTCATCCAGATATTCTATGCATTAAGAAAAACTAACATACTATGCACAGTATACATGTGTTATATTGCAGATATTGTAAGAGAAGATAGCATGCTATTCCGAACATATGTAGTCACTTCCTCACACACCTTAAAAACAAACAGTGAGTCCGCCAAAAGTTTCTTCTACAGAGGTTTATGATCATTTCTCACCCCACATCTGCTAATCTCTGACTTACATCTAACAGCGCTAAAATAAACAGCACTTAAGGCTTCTGTTTATGACCGAGCAGATGATCAGAGGTCAGTTGACCCTCAACAAAAACCACATGATCCCTCTTGACGACTCCCGTCTCAGCACTGATCGATTTAGGACGCTTCACATGTCTAAAGGGACCAAAAATAATGATTATTACTGAAGAAAGTCATCCGGGTTTGCTCTGACATGAGGCTGACATAATTTTCATTTTGTGGTAGAACTGTCCCTTTAATTCTTGCACCAGTGGTAGTTGCCACACCCATTTTTCTAAACTATCATTGTAGTGAATGCTGTTGTCCTTTATAAATAAACATACAGTATGAGTGAATGTATCTATCATCTAAGGCCAGAGAGGGACTATACAAATAAAAGAACAATTAGCATTGCCTGAGGCCAGTATTCTTTCAAAGGTGACGGTTATGAGTGGGAGACAATGGCAGAGGAAAGGGTGCGTCCATTCCATTGAGTTTACACACCCATTATTCAAAACACTATTAGAGTCATATATGAATAACCGTTGAGTCATAACCACAGCACTGAACACAAAGATCTCACTCTTTCAAACCTCCTCACATCTCATGTCCACCAACACAGACTCATAAAATGACTTTTTGCTCCTTGTTGAATTTAACTTAATTTCACTGTGTGCAATTTAAATCTGTAAAATGGAAGTTCACATAATCCATTTGCATTGAGACCAATTAAGTAATTTTCATCGGTCATGACAAGATGTAAATGTGATGTCAGTTTCCCAGCATGCACACTGCATATTAATGTCTTGTTATTTATTTTATGTTGCTGTATTTGCACTTGTGTTTGTTGTCCCTTTGAGTTTGGTGTCTATTTCCAAAAATATGATTGTTGAGTGCCACCGTTTGAGTGTTGGATATTACGGACCCCTTACGCTTGGTTGGAAAGCTGGAATTAAAACTCATCAGCAAGATGTCATTCTCTATTTCTGAGACAACAACCTCACAGGTCATTACACTTACAACACCAAATGTTTGCCCCCCCAAAATATGGAAGTGGTAAAAATTAAGTCGCTTCAACGTAATGACACAAAACGCCCTTTTTGTTGTGAACAGCCCTTAAAGGTGCTGTAAGCAATTTTTTCATTGAAAATTATGCAAAAAATGTTCCTGCTCCCTTAAAGATATATATCTATTTTTATTTTCTCCCCTTTTTCTCCCCAATTTAGAATGCCCAATTCCCAATGCGCTCTAAGTCCTCGTGGTGGCGTAGTGACTCAATCCGGGTGGCGGAGGATGAATCTCAGCTGCCTCCGTAGCGTGCATGGAGGCTTCACGTTATTCTCCACGGCATCCATGCACGACTCACCATGCGCCCAACCGAGAACGAACCACATTATAGCGACCACAAGGAGGTTACCCCATGTGACTCTACCCTCCCTAGCAACCGGGCCAATTTGGTTGCTTAGGAGACCTGGCTGGGGTCACTCAGCACGCCCTGGATTCAAAGTGGTGAACTCCAGGGGTGGTAGTCAGCGTCTTTACTCGCTGAGATACCCGGGCCCCCACTCCCTTAAAGATATTAATGAAATAAGTGTCCTGAGCTGTAGACTTTGTAAACTAAAATTAATGACCTGTCAATCATTAATTTTGCTTGTTCTCACAGTGTTGTATTTGAAGTGGATCATTGAGGCTATGACTCATTTTGTTTGTCAGTTGAGGGTGCTAATGTGCCACTGTTGAATTTGACAGCCACAGGAACAAGCAACACTGGGATTATGAATGGGGGGCGTGGCTAATTCAATGGCTCAGTCATGTAAAAGCTTCAGAATGCTAAAATCCCTAACAGCACCTTTAATCTCCTGAGACCTGAGCATGACTGCTGTGTGCATTTTCCATTCCCCTTCTTGATTTGTAACTAGTAGCACCTAATAAACATGCAATATATATATTTTAGACCAAGTAGTTTTCCTAAAAATACATATATGTCCACATATGTGGACAGCGGGACTAAGTTGTGAAATTTTAAATATTACCAAGCTATAGAAAGTCTGATTTTATTTCATCAATTTGTTTATTATGTTTCCAGGAGTGTTGATTATTCATGTTTTTTAGACGTTACAGACATTACATCATAAATTAGCATAATTAATTCAGATTCAAAGTAATGTCCAGCATCATCCAATCACTGCCAACCATGTTAAAATAAAATGATACATTATAAATTCTGAATCTATGTACTGATTATCATTGTCACATGTCTGTCAAACATGTTGAGTGATCCAAACATCATCTGCAGCCTGAAACTGAACTTTTGATCTGATTTTAGGAGTGAATGCACTTAGCTGCATAGAGAGCTATAGGATGCTCCCTTGCTCCCTATTTAGTGAATGGCTTAACCTCCAGTGTGCTGTCTGTCTGCACTGGTCTCAGAACAGTTTGAAATGCACCTTATTTTCATCCTAACTCCATATAAAGCCTCTGAAAGCAAAAGTTTCCTGTTTTTGGATGAACCCATTGATTCTCACTGTGTAATGCACAATGAATATAGGATTTCTATGGAAAATGATCCTATTGTCCACGTTTGTGGTCATTGTGTTTAACAGCGTGCGGTTTCGCGATAAGTTGATTCAACTTTTCAAATGGCATGTTGGATAAAATAGAGACTCTAATCTTTTGACTCAAACAGGTTTCAATATAAAAACTCAGTGAGGTTTCTTACCAGATGTAGTTTTGTTGCCGTTTCTCCCAAAGACAAACTCAGCTGAGATCGGTGCCATGTTGTTTTATCACATGACTTGTAAGTCGAAAGTTTAACCCTTTAATGACAGCCCAGAGTCTCCTGAACTGAGATCAGTCAGTTTAAATGAATTTAAATTATGCATAGCCTATAAAGAACCCAAAACGTAATGTCCACTCATGTGGACGCGGGGTCTCAGGAGGTTAAAATTCTCATTCATCCCTCAAAGTTGTTTAGCAATCTAGCAGTCCACACTTGTGTCTAACCGAACCAGAACAGATTAACCAGATGCACACAACAATACAATTATCCGGAGCAACATTTTTGATGTTAGTTACAGCTCTAAATGATCCCAGTTTGAAATTATTTAAAGTAGAAAATAAAAGACACTTACAAGGTTTTAATGTGTGTAATGTAATTTGGAGAAACACCCGCCCAGCAGCTCCCAACGATTTTTTTGTCCCAACTGTTATTCAAATCAGTTATGTGATACTAGAGGGAGAGACCTCGTCTGATTTAAATGTCAAAAGATAATTTGAATGGGTATGTTTGGGAGTTCTCGCTGTGATACATTAATGTTCAGTGCTCAAAGTCTGCCGGGCGTGAATTGGCTTTTGTTGGCCTGTACGACCAATAACGTCCTGCGTGCTTATCTGATTATTTCAGTCTGAAAAATGGACAGATGAGAAAATCATTTCTGATAGTTGTGCATGTTTAGTTTGGGAAGAGACAGAGTTCATTTTGCTCGGCTACAGAGATGTGGCCAGTTTCCGAGCGATCAAGGCGACGTCTGTTCTTATCAGTGACCTTGAGTAGTTTGCTGTGAAATATAATAAGAACGCCACTAGAAGTGAAATAAACAGAATCACAAGTAACACCTGGACTGTGTGGGTGTGTGAAAACACTGATATTGAACACACACACACACACACACATTCACTCACTCCCTGTACAAAGGAAGCACTTAATCTCAGTTTTGCTGATAACTGCAGAAACAAAAGTAGGGAAAACAAATACTTGTTTGAGTTCTTTTATGGTGACTCAACTTTGTGTGCCATATAAATCCACACAACTTCAAGAAAGCAAATGAAGAACTTTGAATTTCAAATTTGAGACAACATCAAAGAAAACTCTAGCTTTCATTCCCCTAAATTGAATCTTCTTTTCCCCAGCTTAAAAAACATCTTTGAACTGTATGAGAACTAATTAGGGAAAGAAAATTAGGAAAAGATTAAAGAAAATTCACAATTGAGACCTGTTTAATGTCTCAGTTGCTTCTCAGAGACAGAAATGAAATGAAATGGAGAGCAAATGAAGATATTGCTCAGGTCTCCTTCTTCTTAGATGTTTCTCCTGAGAAAAAGACCAAAGTAATCTCACATCTGTCTCCTCTAGAGTGTCAGAAGAAATTGCAAGAATGTCTCAGACTGTGCTCAAATTGCCAAAGTTTGATTATATGTAATATCTATTTATATTCAAATTATATAAATATATATATTTAATATACATTTATTTATTTGTCTATTGTAATTAAATATTTATTATATTTATATAACATTTTATTAAATATAAATACTGAATATTAATATTAATATAAATAATCATATTATATATTATTCATAATATTATAAAGTATTATATATATATAAATTATTACAAAAATACATTATTTTATTTGTATATTATAATTATTTAATATTGCAATGTATTATTTAATTAAATGTAATATTTCAATATTTATACATGTTAAATATTTAAATATTCATATAAATTATAATACATATTATGCATTACATATAATATATATAAAGTATTTTTTCTACATGTATTTTATTAAAAATTTAAATTATTATCTTTGTATACTATATTTGAATATTATTTGATTTTGTTGTATATTATAATTAAATATATATTTATTTATAATATACAATATTTCATTATTATTAATTAATGTGTAACAATATCAAATATATATATATATAATATATATATATATATATATATATATATATATATATATATATATACACACACATACAGTATATATACACAGTATACTATATAAATATATGTGTGTGTGTGTGTGTGTGTGTGTGTGTGTGTTATATTCATATACATACTTACTGTAAATATATTTATGAATTCAACCTTTTTTTGTATCACATTATCTGAGCTATGTTATCCACATTCATTTTATAGCTCATACTCTTATTGTGTCAAAAATGTACTTGTTTCTTTTAAGGACCATCAGAGACAAATTGATACTTAAAATGAGACAACTGAGGTCAATCTGAGAGCAGTCTTTCAGCAATAAAATTCTCCTTGCCTAAAAAGAGTCCAAAAATATTAGACTTTTCTTTTCTTGTTACGAAACATCAATAACAGAGCCGTATTTCTATATTTACTCAACAGATAAGACTGCTGTACTGAGTGTTCACTTACTGATGTAAATGAGCATGATGTGTCTCATTCTGGTCACTTACACACAGCCACCAACGCTTGATATGGGCAAGGTGACATTCCCTATCTAATCTGACTTCCTGTCTGTGGTTTGTGAAGCCGCAACAGCTGTGCTAATGAAGACTGGTGTGACTGACTCCGGCGGGCTGGAACAGGTGCAGACTGGGAAAGAGAGAAAGAGAGAGAAAGGGTCCTCTGTTCTCTCAGGATCATTCACCCATAACAGACTCAAAGGCTGGTATCATGGCAAAGTCAAGTTTTAGGACACGGAAGATGAAAATAGTGTTATTTACTCACCCTCATGTCATTCCAAACCTGTATGACTTTCTTTCTTCTGTAGAACACGAACACATTAGCGAATAATGTATTATATAATGTAATATTATGGAGCTACTTACACCAAAAGTTAAATGTCCACTGTGTGGCGCAAAAAGCGAGTACGCTCCAAAACAGATGGTAAATGGTCTGCACTTATATAGCACCTTAGCGGTTCTACAAAGCACTTTACAATGTGTCTCATTCACACACACACACCAATGACAGCAGAGCTGCTGTACAAGGTGCTAGCCTGCCATTGGGAGCAACTTGGGGTTCAGTGTCTTGCCCAAGGACACTTGGGCATGTGGAGTCATGTGGGCTGGGAATCAAACCGCTAACCCTGTGATTAGTGGACAACCTGCTCTACCACCTGAGCCACAGCCACCCTAAGAAGTTGAGGTTAAACCTAAACATTTTGTGGTGCTCCTATGACACTTTCATCTCACGTGTAGACTCGCGTGCTCTTCAGGACTCTGGTCCTTTACGTTGCAAGTGCAGCGCTCTATCAGTTGAGCTACCGCTCAATTTGATCGCACTTGAACAAGCTTTTAAATGTAGTTGGTTATGTAATGCAAACGTTAAAATAAGTCATGCACAACAGTAAGTGTTTATATGTCATAAGATAACATTGTGTGAGGAACAGAGCGAAAAGTAAGTGTTTTATGAACTGATAATCTGCCGTTTTACTCATGATTTGTGTGAAAGTTAATAAAAGTCATTGTTGTTGTAGCGCCTCTAGTGTTCATTTCAATAGGAAATTGCTGTGACACATGCAAAGAGCCACGTAAAAATCAAGTAGCAAAAATGTAGGTATAATAACGTGTTTCTATGAAAGCAGGTTGTAGTTTGCTTGTGGTCTGTTCCTGACACGAAGTTATTAAATGACTTCAGAAGACTTGGAATATTGCATGCTAGTCATGTGGACTACTTTGTTTTGTTTTGAGTAGCTCAGATATTCTGCTAAACATCTTTTTTTATGTGTAACCATGGAGGAAAAAAACCCATATGGATTTGGAGCAACATGAGGTTGAGTACATAATGACAGAATTGTGGGGTGAACTATTTTTATCTGTTTTAAATGCACGGTTCATCCTCAGTAGTTGCATAAAGTTTTCATTAACCATCTGAGGTTTTTTGGTTTGTTCATTTGTTGTTGTTTTTTTGCTTACAAGTTAACCTATAACACATACTGTACTGTTCACTGACTATGTGTCTCATCTGACTAGCAGCTGACTTCCAACAAGCACAGGAAGTGAACATACCTGATACGTCTTTGTCAGCTCTTTCATCAGCCATACAGTTAATAAGAAATATCCTTTCACATCACTCTTTGGCAAATCTCTAACTAGCTCCCCAGCTGATTTAATTTGGTTAATGTGATAATCATTATCATCAGCTGACACTCCTGAGGGTCATCTTAAGGAGCAGTTTGGCCAGAGGAAGTATCAGGAGCTTAAACGAAATTATTGCTCTGTTCCAAACCCTTGTAAGACACCTATGTAGGCAGTAGACAACTTTTTTTTCAGAAACAGAGCTTTTTGAAACAGCTGAACCCCTAAAAAGTGCACAAAGTCAAAAAGGAAGTCCATTAAATCCTTGTTCTGATCTTCCCGTGTTAAAGGCAGTGTGAAACAGGCGCTGAAGGTTATCTGCTCTGTTATTGGCTCGTTTTCAGCAAGTCTCTCTATCATACTCCTACTCTGATAATTAGCTTTCATTTAATTCTTCACGTCCGCCGTAAGGAGTAAATGATTACACAGATTAACCAGCAATTAGAACATTACAATGATTTTGTAGCACAGCTGAAGCTCTGACAAAGTGAAATAGGAAAAAGCGATGAACTTGTGCTTTCCACCGCAGTGATGTTGTAATCTAAAGTTTGATTTTGATTGTTTTACAAACTGGTTTTTCATAACTTTCATTAAAGGTGATTTTTTTCATGGAAAGGTATGCAAAAAAATGTTCCTAACCCCTGCAAATATCACTGAAATAAGTGTCGTGAGATATCTCACCAGTATCTGTGACAGCTCTAAACTCTGTAAACAGCAAACAAAATTGTGTCCACGGGCCGCGGTCTCTGACGTTTTCGACCTGTCAATCATTTTGCACAATCTCATAGTAGTTGCAGCGAATTATTGAGGCTTAATGCCATTTTTATGCCGTGTTGTTCATAACAGTTGTCAGCAGAGGGCGCTATTTTGCTGCTGTTGTTTCTGACAACCGTGTTGTCTCAATAAAGCTCATTAGGTATATTTGGAGTGCTGGGTTTTGGAAAGGGGACGTGGCTAATCCAACTAAATCACTTACAGCACCTTTAAAACGTATGATTAATATCGCTGGATAAAGAGACAGTGAGCGCGTTTACATATACAATCTTCCATCAATAATGCTTAGTAAGACGACAACCTGTATGATCAGGAAAAGCCATAAATTGTGTTCTTTTATCGGGGTAGGGTCATAAATGGTTTAGTCATAAACTGATTGGCACACTATGATTTTTGCTCAGTATTCGCGTTGCATGTAAACACCTTTACTGGAGTATACAATGTGTATGAGTGTTGAGCACATGACTGTTCTGCCATCAAAAGCAGAGAATAATCGGATTATTTAAAGTCTTATTAAACATAGTTTTCTTGCATTGTCGATTTTTTTTAATAAGCTGGTTTTGGTAGTTATCAGCGTATTGGTGTGCATGTAAATATACTCATTGCTTTTAACTGTTTTTTTGTATCTTTGTTACTGCGTTATTCCCAATTTGTCCTAGCAGGCAGCAACTTAGTCAACTTTTCAACTTAGTCTCATAGAATGAATGTTACTATAACTACATTTTTGCAAACTGAGTTTTACGTGCCGCTTTCTACGTTTTGCTGGAGTTTCCTGGTGAAATTTACACTAGAGGTGCTTTTACTGTAACGCATCATTTAAAAAACTATACATTTTAACGCTTGTATTACAGACCCACCTACATTTACACACTTGTTCCAGCATGACTAACTTGCACTGTAGCTCACCTGATAGTGTGTTGGACTTCGGACTCGGAGAACGAGCATTGAAATGAAAGTGAAGCGAAAGTGTCATAGAAGTGACGCAAAATGACATGGTTGCTTTAGAAAATGTACTTTTCATTTCGGATTTGCTTTTTAAGCACTATCAGTTAGGTTTAGGTTAAGGATGTTAGGGTTAGGGAGGTACGTATTACTCATTATAACAACCATCTAATATTCACCTTAAAAACCTTGTCTGATTACATTATTACACTTTTGGCGCCCCCTGCTGGACATTTCACTGGGAAACTGCAGCCAAACTTGTAATAAAGCACGTAATTTTGGTTTGCAAAAATGTTGCCATTGTCACGTAAATTTCATGAGATCAGACTGGATTTTTTTGGTGTATCTGAACAGCAAAAAATATATAAAAATCAGATTTTTTCAAACACCATTCATCTGTATGTGGCTTGAAATCCAATTACATTTTGATTGGAAACGCCTTTCAGTCTGAACGGTCAGATCGGATTTTAAGTGCTCTGTTTGGAATAGCATATTACGATATTACTCTTGGGTGGTTATCATAAAACATGTCAAGAAAATATCCTGGTCATATTTAACCCCAAACCAATACAAAACAATATGAAATAATTGTTTTGCGTAAAGAAAAAGAAGCCTACATTTAGGACCATTAAGAACTTTTGTATTGTGACATTATTTTCAGGACACTGAAAAATTTCCCCCAAATTCTCATTACCGCAACGTATTCTGAAGATTTACTTTCACATTGTTTTTAATGACGATTCTCATAACAGTAATTTTTTATTGTATTTCAGTAATAAAGCTGCTGTTGTTCAATGATTTTTTTTTTCAAATGAAAATCAGCAAAGTACTACTATGATGTATAAATACTTTACAATTTAAATAATACTTTTTTCACACTGCGGTAATGAGAATTGGGGGGTAAAATGTAGTTAAATGTCGTAATGTCACAAAACTGTCAGTGTCCCTAAAAACAGGCTTTATTTTCCACATGCTAAACATAATTTATTTAATAATAAAAATATATATGTGTGTTTCTTTTGATTTTGGAGTAAAATGAGAACAGGACATTTTCTTGACAGGTTTCGTGAGAATCAACCTCTTACCATTTCTGCATTATATATACAGTATATACTGTATAGCAGAAATATTAAGAGTAATATGCTTTTGCAAACTTAGCCAAGCATTTTCTTCACCATTTGGGACATATGTAACGTCATATGAAATGTACAGTAATGTCTCTAGTGGTCAGTAAACAAGTAGATAAATAAATAACATAATTTTTTCAAACCTGATCCCAATTCCATTTATATTCTCCTGTGTTATGGGTTAAAATCTTTTTAAATTTCGAAATGCATTTCAGTCTGAACAGTTAGATCAGATTTCAAGTGTCATCATGATGCATGATGTTCGTAACATCATAAACAATGCACAGTCAGGTGTTGATACAGTCATGACTATGGCAACCGATGTAGATATCCAAGAAAAAGAAAAACATAAAAGCCATAAGAGCGCCACAAATACCAAAAATGCTGCGACTCCCATTCTGCAGGAGTGTGACAAACGGATGTGGTTAGTAAACAACAGCGGCCCTGGCAGAGAACTTAAGTGACAGAGAAAAAGAGGTGTGTACAGCCATAAAAATAGATAATTTGGGTGAGTAACTGTGTGTGTATGCAATGGGCAGAGAATGAGTCAGTTTGCCATTTATACACACTCTTCCATAATGCAACGCGAGGCCTTTGAAAGAATCTCAGTCATGTGAAGTGTGATAGTCGCTGCACACAGTCGCATCTGTCAACATGACTTCATAAGTTTCTCCCACCCTACCAGTGCATGACAGCACACACTCTCTCTTATCAGATCACAAACTGTCACGTACTCAAGTACTTAAAGGTACAGTTCACCCAAAAATGAAGATTCTCTCATGGTTTACTCACTATCGTTCTATGGACTACAAAAGGAGAAATGTTTTAAGAATTAGTACACGTGGGGGGCAGGGTGGCTAAGCGAGTATTGACGCTGACTACCACCCCTGGACTTGCAAGTTCAAATCCTGTGACTCCAGTCAGGCTTCCTAAGCAACCAAATTGGCCCGGTTGCTAGGGAGGGTAGAGTCACATGGGGTAACCTCCTCGTGGTCGCTATAATGTGGTTCGCTTTCGGTGGGGCGCGTGGTGAGTTGTGCGTGGATGCTGCGGAGAATAGTGTGAAGCCTCCACACGCGCTACATCTCCGCGGTAACGCGCTCAACAAGCCACGTGATAAGATGCGCGGATTGACGGTCTCTGACGTGGAGGCAACTGAGATTCGTCCTCCGCCACCCGGATTGAGGTGAGTCACTACGCCACCACGAGGACTTAGAGCGCATTGGGAATTGGGCATGCCAAATTGGGGAGAAAAAAAATTATAATTAGCACACGTCCACACTAATCCATTTACATTTTGAAAACTACATTTTCAGTTTCCTAACATCATAGTTTTTTCCGAAGTGTGTGGCAATGAGAGGGTTTTCGAAGCTCACCAAAAAAAACAAACAGCATTCTAGTATGGGTGAGAGATGTAAACATGGCGAAATCAATGCGTTATCCAACGAAAATGTATTAGTGTGAACGTGGCCTTTGTATCAATATCATATAACCTCCATGAAGCATCAGCGTGCCATTTTTAAAACTGAACGCAAATACGAATTTACAGGTTTGGCAAAGGGAAAGATTTGTTTTTGCCCTTTGTGGTGCTCAACAGCCGAGGTCACTATGAATTGTTGTTGTACGAAAAAAAATAAATGTCCACAGTTCCACTGAAAAAATAGCAGCTTATGGGTTTGGCACGTCACGGTTACAGAATTTTCATTTTTGGGTATCAAAGGTCACGTGTATCAAGTAACACACACACACACACACACACACACACACACACACACACACACACACACACTCTCCTCCATGGTGGTCTTGCATCAGATGCTTATTCTGGTGTACTGTCTGGGTTTTAATTAAGTTAGCCGGCTTCTGTGGGTACGTTCAGACCCATTGATGTGTGTCCAGCACTTCATCTCAGTGACAGCTCTGACAGTGAGATATTATTCTAGGAAACGGCTTCTACTTATAGCACAGGAAGATGTGCGAGACAGGACACTCTGCAAAGGAAGAATGAAAGATAAGTGCTGAAACAAACTATAAGCACGTACGTACATGCAAACATTTCTAGCTACCAAAATCAGCAATAGGCAATGCTCAAAGTTCTCATCTAGCTATCTGAATAATACCACATTCAGTTTAACGGCACATAACCCTAATGCAAGAACACAGGTTAACCTCCTGAGACTCCAGCGTAACTGCTGTGTGCATTTTCCATTTCCATTTTTGATTTGTAACTAGTAGAACCTAATAAACATGCAAAAAAAATAAAATAATTCTAGAGCAAACAGTTTTCCTAAAAATCGATGTCCACATATGTGGACAGCGGGACTAAGTTGTGAAATTTTTTCGTTTTTAATTTTAATTTTTTTTTATTATTGTTTTGAGGAGTGTTGGTTATTGATGTTTTTGAGACGTTACAGACATTACATCATAAATTAGCATAATTAATTCTGATTTAAAGTAATGTCCAGCATCATCCAATCACTGACAACCATGTTAAAATAAAATGATACATTATAAATTCTGAATCTATGTACTGATTATCATTGTCTCATGTCTGTCAAACATGTTGAGTGATCCAAACATCATCTGCAGCCTGAAACTGAACTTTTCATCAGATTTTAGGAGTGAATGCACTTAATTGCATAGAGAGCTATAGGATGCTCCCTTGCTCCCTATTTAGTGAATGACTTAACCTCAAGTGTGCTGTCTGTCTGCACTGGTCTCAGAACAGTTCGAAATGCACTTTATTTTCATCCTAACTCCATATAAAGCCTCTGAAAGACACATTTATCAGCTTTTGGATGAACCCATTGATTCTCAGTGATAATGCACAGTAAATATAGGAATGCATTTACTAATGTTAATGAATAGAACAGTGAAAACAAAATGTATATTAAAATGAAGTAAAATGAGTCACAGATGTGTTAATGTTTATTCAAAATAACTAACATGTTTTCTAAACTTTTGAGGGAATAATGTCCCAAAATCCACATATGTGGACATCATGTTTCAGCACGCTGACGCGTGAAAAAGTGCATACCCGCGTAGTGTTTCTGACTTAATAGCAGGCAGTAGCCTACAATTTGTTCTTCCAGTAGTACAAAATCTCTCAAACCCACTGAACCAAGAACAGATGCTGAGGCAGGATTCATTTGAAATGGAATGTATATTTCAAAAGGTATGAAAGTGGCATTCACACCAGCTTAGGGAATAATACCGTTCCATCAAAAAACAAAATCATCTTCACACTAATAATTAAAAGCAAACAACAGCTCAGTCGTACACAGGAACATTGGGGCATTTCTGATGAATAAACAATTTCCATGTTCATACTGTGCATGTAATATAGAATAGTTTTGTGTAACAAAATATTGATCAAAATCCTTAACCAGGGTATTTATTTAGACCCGAATAAAAACGAGGCTCTGTTTATACGGTTGATACTTTAGCATTGATCGTTAAGTCAATATGTTGCTCCAAAAAATTTCCAGCAAAGCAAAATAAATCCAGAAAATACATATTTTTGAAAAGTAGAATTGAGACAGGACCTTATCACCCCGTTTTCAGTCACATCAAATATTTCATCTACCCTGACTAAGGTCCGTAGCCCTCCATAATTAAAATATACAGACATTCGTGACCTTAACAGAGTATTATCATGTTGACACGGCACAGATGCACCCAATAAAATGATTTTAAGATGATGAAAGACATTCTTTGGTTTGAACAAAAGAAATGAAGTATAGACAATGAAATATTGGTCAAATAAAATGTGCATCTTTCTTAAAAACAATTATACAATAAATGAAAAATTAAAAAACCAAAGCTGACTTTGTGGTAGTTTCATAACTAAGAAAATGACATAAAATGCAAACTAAACATCCATACAGCTCGAGTACTTTCAGAGACGCAACCCAACATTCAGATATGTAAATGACCTGATAAAAAACATATGTACAAATAAATATATAAGATTGCATGGCAGTACATCATCCATTGGCGTGCCATGTCGGCCATCAGAGATAGAAAAAAAGATGGACTCCTAAAGAGGGTCTACGTGGATACGGGGCGGATTGGCACAGCTCTGGGGGTCCATGGATTTAAGAAGTGTCCGCAAAGATCATCCAGTGAATGTCCATTTAACCTGCGGACACAATACATGACACAGACACACAGCTTTCAGGGATACCGCTGAGGTGGTCTCTTTTCAATCCCTGCACACACACGCACACACACACACATATGCACTGAAGGATTCGATCTGGGTCCTATCAGCATTTCAGCTCTCCCTGAAGATATTGATTACATGTCCAGGGCCACAAAATTGACAAATGGAATGGCACTGAAATGGAAAACGACGGTGGCACTTCTGTTACAGCAAGACAAATTATGACACACAGAAGGGAGTTCACATTGCCAACCCATAAATGTATAGGGAAGACCGGGGCTAGTTGTCACACTTAACTCCAATGAATATTTCTCAGGGTTGAGTGACTTTTGATTGGGTATAAAAAAAAGCTATTTTTGGCACCCAATTGAACATTTCCTGCATAATTGGGCGGAAAATAAAAGATGCGGTAAATTTAAAACATATTGCCCATATCGCAGGGCAAGTTGTCACAATAGGAACCTGCTGATTATTTACTGAACTTAAGAATATCCTTTTGAAACATTAAATACATTGCAAAAAACATTTAAAAAAAAATATCAAACCATTGTTTTGTAATTGAACTGTATAACATTCTGACATAAAACACACGTGACAACTTGCCCCAACCTGACATTAATGAAAAGCGCCCTTGTCCTGAGAACACAGCTAACCCTTTCTGGTACCCTTTCTACCTTAATTATGTAATTGTAGTGTTCACTTCTTTATTCAAGAGCTATTATAAAAACATAATATTAGTATTCACATGTGGAGGGGGGGGAAAAAAAAAACACAAACATATGGCATTTCAAGACACTTTGGAACCAACAATCATTTGTGCAACTAGACCTAAAGTCCCTGTGACAACTTGCCCCGCTCTCCCCCATAGTCTTTGAGAAGATATTCCTTGCTTGGGTGGTGGTAATTCAGCAATACTGCCTTTAAATGCATTAGTTGCATGCATCTGTGTGCGCTCCGGGTGCGTAAAGGCGCACAAGGTGACACTAAATATCCCCAATCTGCTCTGGTGTAATGCATCCATCACCTTTTCACATGCTCAGGCTTACCGACTCTCCGGTGTCCTATTGCACGTTTCGGACCATCTTTTGCGCGGACACCACGAGCAGCTGCTGCTTCTGGCGGCTGGATTTGACGGCCAGGATGGCTTGTCGGTTCTTGTACTGGACCATCTGTAAAGTGATCTCCGCGTTCCAGCCCTCGTCCTGCGGGCACCTGAAGTCAATCTCCCGGCCCTCCATCATCACCACCGTGAAGTACACGTACTTGCCCTTCCTCTCGACGCAGTCCACGGTCTTCATGTTGGCGAAGTGGAGCTCCTTCACCTTGCAGCCCGTGTCGTGGTGGTGCTGATGGTGGTCGTGGTGTTGTTTGGGCGGGTGAAGCATCAGTCCGTCCTCGGTGAGCACGCAGCGCTTCTTCTTCCACAGCTGCAGCAGCCCATCGCTGCGCTTCTCCAGCACGCCCTCCTTGAGCACCTTTACGCCGCCGGACTCGAGCATGGCCACGAATCACGCCGAAACCACGCGCTGGTGATGGGGCTCGCGCATTCAATGTGTCTGTGAGGATCTGAGGCAACGGGCTGAGGGGGGATGGATGCGTGCGTGTTACCGGGAGTGTGTGAGATGATCGGGGGTTTTTGTTGCACGAGTGGACCGCCCACTGCATGACTGAGGCACGCGCGCTGAACTCTGCAACATCAGCACTCAAAACGCGCGCGAGCGCGCACACGACCCCAAGAGCTGCCCACCTCGACAGCATTTTTAAAAGTAATATGACATGCACATTTAAAAATGACATAACTGAACATTAAATACGATTATGATAGTTATAATGATGTGACCATGTTAGACTCAAATATGTGAAATATGACAATGAAATGCCCCCCATAATGAAAACAAGCAAATGTAACCCCCCCCCCCCCCCAATATTTATACCGTGATCAATGGAAACATGTAAATGCTTCACACTGTAACCCCCCCCCAATGTTCAATCCAAATCTACGCCATTGATATATTGCAATGCAAATAGATCTTTTGCAGAGTAGCGTCACGGTACATTTTTGGCGGGAAAAAAAAAAAAAAAAGGCAAAAATCGCGGTTGGTCCATTGAGGGCCAATATTTGGAGGGTTTAAACTTTAAATACAGGAAGGTGAAGCATATAATTTTATTAAAACACACACCAATTCTTCTGTTAAAACGTGTCTATTATTTGAGCTGTTCAGTTGCTTAAATCGTAATTTTTACTATAGTTATAGGGTTTACACCATTTCGTCATCATGGCGACGCCAACGAAGTTGGCTATAACTTGACAGATGCGGTTAGTAAGCAATTTTATCACACTAAAATCATGTTAACATGCATATTGTTTACATCTTGTGGCTATACCTTTGAAACAGTGAGGATATTAACGTTTACAGATTGGCCCCATTGACTTCCATTGTAAGCGTCTCACTGGAACACAGATTTGTGCTTTTTTGTATGTTTGTTTAAAAGGAGAGCCGATTCAATTTATTTTCGCGGTAATCAATATTATGCCACAAATGCTGTCGATTGTGCTCAACTTATATTGAACACTGAATATTTATTTAATTATTCCATTGACAAAACACTGAGCTCTCCAAAACAATTGAGTGGACGACAAACTCCCGAAAGTACGAGTTCTGAAATTAGAGGTGATTTATGCAACGCATGCCACTAAAGAGACTTAAGATCATTTTCGCTTCTGTCAAAAATTAAATATGGCACTCTGCAGGCCTATTCACACTGCAATATATTACATTATACTGTATATTACTGTAAAAAAAAAAGAACATAAATTTACAGTAGAATACCGGCAGTTGCCAGAAATTTTACGTAAAAAAAAAAAAATACGGTGACCTTGTTTCAGGCTTCCCAGGATGTAATTTTGATGCCTATATTTTACGGTTCACTACTGCTTATATTATTAAAATGACAAACTTAATATACAAATATACTTCTGGAACTATAAAAGTCTGCTTTTCACTTTAAAATGTATCGTTAATCACTGTAGTAAACACAAAAGGCCACATGACTTCAAGAGTGACCCTTCCAAGAGCTTAAATTAATACACATAGAGACACAAAACACCACCAGGGTAACACATGTGACACAAAAATAATACACATTAACTAAATGACATAAAATATAACAGAACACCCCAATGTACATAACTGATATTAAAAAAATACTTGAGTTGTCAAATTGTAATTCTTGGGGAATTTTAAAGCAATGACGCCGCCTAGTGGAGTCATCAGGTAATGTTTAAAATACTGAAACGTTACTATTTTGGGCAACATGGAGTTGTTTGTCAAGTTGTCTGGAACTGAAGTGCTAATTTTCTACATCACAAACACCCTAGAGTACTGGCTTGTCTGATCTGAATTCAAACACCCACATTAGCACCATTTACACATCAAAGAAATAGACAATGAGACCAAGGCGTGCACATTTGACCAATTTATTTGATGAATATACATCCACGTACATTTATAGAGTACATTAGTATTTTGTAGCATGGCGTTTTGCTTTGACAACAGCTGCTGAGGGGGAACAGAGACCCCTGCTGCTTCAAACTGCTTTAGACAGAACTAAATTGACTGCTCAGACCGTCTGCGCTAGACATGTGCACAGAGCCGGGCTGAAAGACACGGGAATACTGTAGGGGTTTGGGAATACAGTAGGAATATTGCTCTTTCTGCTTCACTCCTGCTGGGCTGGGCTACGAGGAAGAGGAGACTTCTAAAGACGTTCCTCAGCATACACACAAACACACACACTCAGATGCACCCCTTCACAGTGATCGGCCTGCCAAACAGAGGGTGGTATGTCACCACAAACTACTCAACAAACATCACTCAGGGCCAAGCTGAAAATCAACCAATCACACAAAGTGTAGGTTGTTTGGGGTTCCTGCAGGACATCGAATCATTCAAAGTGCATTCTGAAGAGGTGTTTATGTCGAGTCCACCTGACTGACAAAGAGTCAGTTTAATGTTTGTTAAGCGCTTGTAAATAGGGGGGGGGGGGTGAGTGGACTAATCGATGGCAAACGTTTAGAAAAAGATGCTACTGATACATGACAAACGTACAAAGTGCTCATAGAAAAACAATGGTCATGCAACAGAGCGTCTATTCAAGGACGAAACTATTCCTTATAGATGTGGAATGTCAATCATCTCTCCGTTTCTACCAGATAAACAAAACTTTACTGCCTGATTGCGAATTATTCTCCAAGCATTTAGAACCGATTTTATGAAGGAAATAAAAGCTTTGTGGAATGTTAATGGAGAACTAACCCAAAGAGACAGATCAAATAATGTACACAAGTCCAGCTCTGCGTTACGGGGCAGTTTGTGCCGCCCTGCTGAGACTAAACGTCAGTCTCCGCTTTGGTTGCACAGAGCGTAAAGGAATCACTCAGGACATGTTTCGTGAATATTTTCTCATAAACTTCACCTCTGGATAGTTTTTCCACAGCTGTTGTCTAAGAGCAATACAAAAGACTTCACGAGAACCCAACAATCTTAGCAGTGAAGAAACAAGTGTCATGCTTTGAGGGATTTACTGCATTCTAACTATTTATACAGAGAAAGAGAGAAACTGGTCTAGTAAAATACTATGCGTCATGAGCCTCTGCTCCCAATTAGGTTGTTTTTTTTGTAACAAATCTTGAAATCCTTTTATTTATTTTTAATTATTTCTACCAAGAAAATTACAAAACATTGTAAGGCGGTAAGTAACTATGTTTGTCTGAAGCCGTTACAGTGTATGGGGATCCTGAAGGAAGTGGGCACCGCCATCACTGCTGTTTGCACTCCTCTGGGGGGTTGGCATCCTTCTGTAATAAACAAACAAAACAAAAACACACTTTTATAAAAAGGGCTCAGCATCTGCCACGCATTTAACTTTTGTAATGTATGGAAGCATATTTCTGCCATATTGGGGGGGGGGGGGACTGATTAATATCATTGAGGGGGAAAAACCCCATTGACTCGATTGACTTTACATCATAATTTTGAGACATAAAAGACTCAATCTAATTATTAACTCAAATATGATTTACCATCTCACGATTATGACCTACCATCTCAATTTCAACTCTCAAAATACGACTTTGAATCAGGTTCGATCTTGTAATTAACATTTTCTTCTCATAATTGACAAAGATGCATAAATATTAGGGATGGGACAGTATGGTTCTCACAATTTGATATACAATATGAGGTTCATGAGTAGATATAATCTGAAATTGACATAACACTTAAAATATTACAGAAAATGTTTTATTTTCTAAAAACAAAAAATTGTGCAAAATTCTCATAATTTCTCAAAATAAAGTTCTTTAATACAGTTTAAAAATGTTGCTCATATACCGTTCTCTATGAGAAAAGATCAAAAACAAATAAGCTTTCAAAAATAGTGGGCTACATTCAGGCGCAGAACAAGCAGTTGAACTGAACAGAACTGGTCCTGAAAAATGTGAGTGAATATTTATATTTTAATAATATGTTTGTCATTATTAATCAATTTCACTTTGTATAAATACAAAAACGCTATATTATATTAACTATTATAATATCGTGAAATTGTGCATGCATATATATATATGACATAACCTAACACTGTTTGAAATAATGCATTACATTGAGTTTACATTCATTTGTATAAGAAATGCTAAAAAGGTCACTGTCACTTTAAGAGATCAATGAGCGGTTTTCAGTGTTCAGCGAACATCGAGAATCTCTCGGTTTCTTTAGCGCATCCATGCTGTGCGAGATTAATTTCTTTTTGACCCTAAAAGATCAGAAAGGATATTAAGACACATTCAATGAAAGTGGAGTGCGCCTTATCTTTGATGGAGACACATTACATGGAGGAAATGATCCGCTTTAATCTTGAGCACTTTTCATCAAAACAAGGCAATTTTCCAGGTATTCCAGTACTTGAATTTCTAAAAGCTACATTCAAGCACTTTAAGGACCTCGTGTGAACGCTGTAAACAGTGTAGAAAAAAGCGCAGAAGTGATAAAATCAAGCAATAGAGAGATGATGTTTGATGGGTCATTTCATTTATGATCACATGGACAGAAAACAATGTTGCAAATTTCTAAATATGGAGTTTATGGTTTGTCATTTTTTTGATTTGTGATATCGAAAATCAATATATCGTCCCATTCCTAATAAATATGATTTAATGTCTTAAAAACTCTTCATTGGCTTGCCATCATAAATGACTTTGAATCTAATTCCTTGTAATTATGACTCTGAAATTATTACTTTGAATCTAATAATTATGACAAAGCTTGATTGATTTTTTTTTTTCTCACCCCATTGTGGTGGAAACAGACTTCCATAGAAATGTGGCACATTTCCAAGTAAAATGGAATATTAAGCGGGAAAACTAAAGCACCCCCCCCCCCAAAAAAAAGTAAAACCAGGGTTTTAATTTGTAGAGCAAACCAGACGCTTCAACATACAGAAACAATACAGATGCTAATGGCAATGCACTATGGTTAAACAAAAAAACAAAACAGATGTGCATGTTAGTTATTAGTATGGAAATGGGGAGGAAACAGGATGGACGGGGAAGTATACATTAATTCATGAGTGTTACCTACCAGAGCTGGGTTACTACAGACACCATTTACACCTAGTGAGGAGAAATTTAGAGAGGAACTCAAAAGGTGCCAGAGTGCTAGAAAATTAACAAATCGCTTACAAAAATAAAGTGCAATAGGCAGAAAATGATTTTTTTACTGAATAACTATTTCTCTATATTTACTCTGTATGATTAGTTATCTGCATGCTTTGAGAAAAGACAGGGCTCCAGACTAAAAAAAAATGACTAAGGAGTCATTGCATCTTCAACTGAAACATTTGGCTGTTTTAGTTGCCACGTCACAGAATTGCTCGATTTAGAGTGTTGTTCAAAAACAAGATAGAAAGTCAAAAACAGCTGATAGCTCATTAATCGGGTGTTTAATATATATACACTATATAGTTGAGTGCAAAAAATTGCATTCCCCTTTTGTCTCAAGTTTTCACACCCCTGAAAACATTCCCTGTCTTAGGTCAGTTATGATCACTACTTTAAGATGTCAGAATAATAGTACAGAGAATGATTCATTTCTGCTTTTATTTCTTTCATCACATTCCCAG
Source organism: Myxocyprinus asiaticus (assembly GCF_019703515.2). NCBI lineage: Eukaryota > Metazoa > Chordata > Actinopteri > Cypriniformes > Catostomidae > Myxocyprinus > Myxocyprinus asiaticus. The sequence continues at coordinate 30,263,128 of NC_059388.1, read as the reverse complement.
TGGGTCAGAATTAACATACACCTTGTTAGTATTTGGTAGCATTGCTTTTAAACAGTTTATCTTTGATCAAATGTTTTGGGTATCCTTCCACAATAAGTTGCTGGAATTTTGGCCCATTCCTCCAGACTGGGAGGAGAACTGGTGTAACTGAGTCAGGTTTGTAGGCCTCCTTGCATTTGGAAGACCCATTTGCGACCGAGGTTTAACTTCCTGGCTGATGTCTTGAGATGTTGCTTCAATATCCACATAATTTTCCTTCATGATGCCATCTATTTTGTGAAGTGCACCAATCCCTCCTGCAGCAAAGCATCCCCACAACATGATGCTGCCACCCCCATGCGTCACGGTTGGGATGATGTTCTTCGGCTTGCATGTCTCACCTTTTCCTCCAAACATAACGATGGTCATTATGGTCAAACAGTTACATTTTTGTTTCATCAGACCAGAGGACATTTCTCCAAAAAGTAAGATCTTTGTCTCCATGTGCACTTGCAAACTGAAGTCTGACTTTTTTTATGGTGGTTTTGGAGCATTGGCTTCTTCCTTGCTGAGCAGCCTTTCAGGTTATGTCGATATAGGACTCATTTTACTGTGGATATAGATACTCATCTACCGGTTTCCTCCAGCATCTTCACAAGGTCCTTTGCTGTTGTTCTGGGATTGATTTGCACTTTACGCCCCAAACTACATTCATCTACAGAAGACAGAATGAGTCTCCTTCCTGAGTGGTATGATGGCTGTGTGGTCCCATGGTGTTTATACTCGTTTGTACAGAAAAACTTGGTAGCTTCAGGCATTTGGAAAGGATGAACCAGACTTGTGGAGGTCCACTATTTTAATTTTTTTATTGTTTTTCTGAGGTCTTGGCTGATGACTTAATTTTCCCATGATGTCAAGCAAAGAGGCACTGAATTTGAAGGTAGGCCTTAAAATACACCCACAGGTATACCTCCAATTAGCCTATCAGAAGCTAATTGGCTAATTGTCTAAAGGCTTGACATCATTTTCTAGAATTTTCCAAGCTGCTTAAAGGCACAGTTAACTTAGTGTATGTAAACATTTAACCCACTGGATTTATGATATGGTCAATTAAAAAAGTGAAACAATCTGTCTGTAAATAACTGTTGGAAAAATTACACGTGTCATGCACAAAGTAGATGTCCTAAACGACTTGTCAAAACTATAGTTTGCTAATATGATATCTGTGGAGTGGTAAAAAAAAATTAGTTTTAATGACTTCGACCTCAGTATATGTAAACTTCTGATTTCAACTAATATTACATATCTATATCTATATATACACACAGATCTATACGCACACCGTACATACATATAGTCTTTAGTCTTTCTTTGTGTCTGGGGCATCAAGTCACAGTAAAGGCTACAAGTGCGCAAACCAGATGCAGTTTATTGTGCTTCTCCAGTCCCAAATCAATAACCAGAATTTTTTTTTTTTTTTTTGTACATAACACGGGACTTTTATTTATAAACAAGACCGAAATACACATGGGACTACTTTTTTGAAATGTCTGTGCTCCCAGCTGTGAACTCACCGACGACCGATTCGCTGAGAAAGTGACTAATTTAAACTGCTAACCTGAGCTCCTGAGTTCAAACGAGCTCTTGTCGGGTGATTCATTATAAAGAGCCAGTTCAAAAGAGTCATTTGTTCATGAATCAGACATCATGGCTCGCGCTGTGTTTGTTGTTGCGTGCAGCCAGCAAGCTTATATCAATCAACAGAACGGGTGAAAAGCAGCACGAGACACACTGGCGCTCTAAAGATATATTCAATAACACACAAGTTGATATCTGACGAAACGGTATATGAAAGCACACATCCCAACTGTCACCAATGGCAACTAGATTTTAAATTGTTGCAATCATTTGTTTTTGGTCACATTTGCAACCATTTTAGTCACAGTCTGGAGCCCTGAAAGATCAGATGCACAGGCAAAGTTTTGGCATGCTAAAGAGATGCGAGTAATCACTGTCCAAACTGCTGAGAAGATAAATGACTTCAAGCAGTGCTACTTTTATCACAAACATTGAAATTTCAAATCCAAAACTCAACCCACAAGATGTGCAGCACTTTGTAGAGGATAGCTGTCAGAATTAACGCATTAACCCATGCGATTAATTAAATGTTTAACGTGTTATTTTTTCTTAATCACGATTAACATTTACCGTTCTAAACTTAGACTTTGGGAAACGTTTAATGTTACTTGAATTGGTGATATTTTAGTGCATTGTCTTTATATATGGTATATGCAACGATACCATTTTTTCTCTTCCGATCTGATTCAGATACCTGATTTATCAGTATCGGCCGATAAGGATCCCGATCCGATACCAGCATTATTTTTTCTTAATGAGTTTAGAACATCTATAATTCACTGTGTGGAACTGATTGGGAGTACTGTGTGTAAAGAAACAAAAACCTCTAACAATACAATATTTCATAAAATAGGAACATAAAAACAATTAGATAAGAGCATGTGCAAACTTTAATAACTGGTAGAGATTTCTTAAGGCTTTAATTTTGAAAGTCCGGCACTAAGCGCTCCAGGAAGCCTGTGTTTGAGTGTTTGTTTGTAGGCTAATTCACAGTAGTGTAATACGCTTCTCATTCAACATCTGGCAAAATGCTTGTCCGAGCCGTCCTCAATGAATGTTATAGGCGGACCCAACTATTGATCATCTACATCTGAGGTGGAGTTTGTGTGGAGTGACCACATATTGCGCTGAGGAGTGCATCACGAGCCTCTGCGTGTGTTTGTGTGTGTGTCGGCAGAGCGGCGCTCGTTCAGTAAAGCGTGGTGCCACAGACTACTTAGCTGTGCATGCTGACTGTATATTTATTATTAAACACAGCCATTTGCAATTCACAAAGCATTTGGATGACTGTAAGAGCATGAATAAAATGCACGAGTTATATGGACTACTTTAATGGTGATTTGAGGTTATTTATGTCATTCTTTGAGCTTGAGAGTAATGTCAATGACCTACATGGTGTATCGGATTTGGATCGAGCTCGTCGGACCGATACCCGATCTGGGTAAAAACGTCAGTATCGGATCCATCCCTAGTATTTTATCTCCTCAGCAGCATGCAAAAGAATGAACTGAAATGAATTTTCCAAATTAAAAAAAAAACACCATTATTTATTTTCCCCATCTGAAATGGATCAAAGGTGGCAGTGAATAAAGTGTTAAAGACTGAAGTAGAATAATAATTGTTTGCAGGAAAGATGCATGAGTGGAGGTGACAGTATGTATTCTGTATGTTGAAATCTCCGTATCAGTCTGAGGGACTCCAGTGAGGAGCATTGGAGGAGATCAGTCTTACCTTGGGTTCATAGTCTGGATCGTTTTCTTCATCTGCCTCCTCTTCACCCTCCTGTCAATCACAAACACAACAGGTTATATATAGTCAAAGACACAAATGGTAAAAGAGGGACAAAGACAGAAAAATATCCTTACTTCATCATCAGCTTCCTCTCCCTCCTCATCATACTAAAACCAAAACAAACAGATGTCAGATCGTTGGAAATAAAGCATTACAACTCGCTTCAAGACAGAGGATGTGTTCCCTTTCACTCACATCATCATCGTCATCTTCGATTGCCTCCCCCGTGAAGTACAGCACCGCCCTGGGCACGATACGCTCACGGATGAAGTGACCGATCTCAAAGTCTGCTGCCAACACGGCCTCCGAGTCCTCGTCCTGAAAACAGCAAAACAAAATCATCAAATACACACGAGTTTCACTGCCATATTCACGCTTATTTTACACAACATGTACTCAAATGTATATTAAATAACATCGATAAGGCTGTGGGTAGGTTTCAAAATGCCACAAGGGGGAACTAACACTTCTATTAATTGACTAAACTTGCAAGGATAACCAATAACCTCAAAATAGTAGAGGATGGGACAATATGGTTCTCTCACATTCGATAAACTATACGAGGTTCACGATTCGATATAACAACACATAAATGACAAAGCATGACAGAAATTTTTTTTTTGTGAAAAATGTGACCAAAATGCACATTAAAATAAAGTTTTTTTTTAAAAACACAATATAAATGCTCCAAGTTCAAATAATAAGTTTATATACCTTTAAAAAATAGATGGTGTAAACAGATATTTTAATAATTTATCATCAATATAACAAATCATTATAAAACTATCAATTAATATATCTTAAAGTTGCATATATAATGATATGAGCTATCAATGTTTGAAATAATGCGTTTAATTTATAAGTTATAACATTGAGTTTGCATTCATTTGTATTAGAAGCGCTAAAAAGGTAAATGTCACTTTTAGGAGTTCAACGTGCATCTCACACATCGCACAGGTGTTCCAGTTTATTAACGAGAGAGAAGTCTTGGTTTTTAAGTGCATCTTTGCTATTTATTTTTACTTTTTATCTTGCTGTAAAGAACAGGAAGGATATTAAAAGACACGTTCAATGAGAGTGGAGTGCTCGGACACACATTACACGGAACAAAATATTCAGTTTCAATCTCAAGCACTAACAAAACAAGACATTATTCCAGGTATTCCAGTACTTAAATTACTAAAAGCAAAATTCAAGCACTTAAGGAGTGTAGGAAAGGGGTAAAATCATATCATTTATCACATGGACTGAAAATAATGTTACAAATTTCAGAATATTGAGTTTTGCCTCTATATAGTTTATTTTTTTGGTTTGCGATATTTCGAAATTCAATACATTGTCTCATTCCCACAAATTAGTCAAATATTGACAGATTCACTCACCAGTTCACCACTCTCTGGAACTGAAAGAGTAAAAAAAAGGAAACTTTAGATAATATTGGTGGTCACAGCATCTCATAATCAGCACCAACATTTTGCAATCAGAAAATAATCTCAATGATCAACATGACATTAATAATTGAATTGCATTTTTTTAAGGGGCCTGGGTAGCTCAGTGGTAAAAGACGTTGGCTGCCACCCCTGGAGTTCGCTAGTTTGAATCCCAGGGCGTGCTGAGTGACTCCAGCCAGGTCTCCTAAGCAACCAAATTGGCCCGGTTACTAGGGAGGGTAGAGTCATATGGGGTAACCTCCTCGTGATCGCTATAATGTGGTTCGTTCTCGGTGGGACGCGTGGTGAGTTGAGTATGGATGCCGCAGTGGGTGGCGTGAAGCCTCCACACACGCTATGCCTCCGTGGCAACACGCTCAACAAGCCACGTGATAAGATGCGTGGGTTGGTGGTCTCAGATGCGGAGGCAACTGGGATTCGTCCTATATATAAAATTTAATTGCATTTTATTGAGGGTCCCTGTAGCTTAACTGGTAGAGATTATGATTTCCAGGGAACACACAAAAACGGATAAAAATGTAACTCTGAATTCACTGCAAGTCGCTTTTGATAAAAGCGTGTGCCAAATGCATAAAAGCAAATGAGAGGACCGTTACTTAATTTTAAAATGTCGCAAAGAGGTGACTCTTGAAGGATTTCTACCTTCAGGTGGAGAGAAGAAATTGAAGAATGAATCATTGGGGACCGTCTTGGTGACCGTCCTCACTGTGCCTCGACCCTTGTGTTTCTGTTTCTTTTTGATAGTTTTCAATGTGACATTTTTGCCCTTACTCCAGTCGATCGTGCACCTGAACACATACAGGGAGAGAGAAAGAACCGAAAAAGGCGTTAGTAGAAGGTGTCGTTTAAGTTTTGCAAAATTGCTTTTTGGTATTAAATGCAATTTCATAAAAGGTGCGAGTCAGACACACTAACAGACAAACAAAGTCTTACCCTGTGCAGCCCATGATCTCTGGTCCGTCGAAGGAGAACGGATCAGACTCATCTGGCTCAGACCTCATTTTGTAGGTCTTTGTCAGGACTGTGTTTGTGAAGAAATCATTGGGCTCAAAGTGGAACTCTAATGTGAAACTCTAGAAAAGAGCCAAACACACATAGCAGTGAAGGAACTGTGAGATTTAAATCACCAGCCACAAGATGATGACTTTCAGACTCACCATTGGTTGGCCTGCATCAGAGAATTTAACTTTAATGTCTTGTAAGTGCTTGAGAATTGGTTCATCATGTTCCTAGACAGAAGAAAACATCATATTACTCATTATAAAGAGAGTAAAGACAACAATAACCCAATTTACTTAAATAGCATCTCATTATGAAAGTTAGATGCGTCTCAATATACAGATGCTCTTATATACCACTAGATGGCAGCATCGAACAGCTTTCCTTTTTCCAAAACATGAACTCTTGCTGCAAATACCCAAACTGCATGACCTGCTTTTGAACACACATTGATACAATCCCTCCCTCGTGTGCTGCCGTTTTGCCGTTCTCTCCCTACCTGCAACATTTCACCGAGTAGGTCGACGTTCTTGAAAACTGTGAGCCAGAATTCCGGGATTCCTTTAGGGTCTTCCTTCTCCTCATCTTTCTTCTCTTCCTCCACTTTGGCCTTTTCCTTCATTTCCTCCTGACAAAGACAGTCAAAATGTCAGAACAAAATATTCAGGAAAATGGTTTCAATAACAGTGCAACAATCTAGAGTTTAAGGACATATAAAGCCATTGGTGTGTTATATATGATAATGAGGTGGTATTTTAAGAGCATGCAGGTATGGATCACCTGTACCTGCTTACTTACGGTCAACTCTTCCTCTTCATCTTTCTTCCACTCACACTCTTCGTCTGTGGGTTCGTATGCTGCTCTCACGATATCGCTACGCTGAAAAGACATTGATATTGGGTTTTAGGCATGTTTAGAAATCAAGTCTTATACATTACTTGGTAAATTCATCAAAAAGTCTGATTATGATCAAATAAATAATAAGCAAGAGGAAGAACTAGTCAATTTATTTGCCAGTTTGTGTACCGCACTTTGACAAAAGTCTTGCTGTCTTGCTAGCAGATTCTATTAGTTTCAGACAATTAAACCTAATACAATTAAATTGTTGAAAACGTGAACACAGTTAAGGGCCTTGACATTTAATAGTCTCTCAGACACCACAGCAGGAGCTAATCTGCACAGAGAAAGAGAGAGGGTGAAACAGCTATAGCTCAAGTTTTATTTTCTGTAAGACGCCCATTTGGCTGCCGTTTGTCTTGTGTCCTGGATTGACCAATCTTTTCAGCACAGGACAGCACTGGCTGTTTGCTGCAAACAGAAATGCTGAAGCAGCAATTCAATACAGCAGCTTTAAGATACTGCACATCCAGCATACTACAGCTTTAAAATACTAGCATCTCTAGCATACTGCACCTCTTGCATGTATTTGCATACATGTGAAATGTAGACTCTGAGGTTAACCCTTTTTTTGGGGGGGGGGGGGATTTTTCCCCTTTTTCTCCCAATTTGGAATGGCCAATTCCCAATGTGCTTTTAAGTCCTCGTGATCACGTAGTGATTCGGCTCAGTCCGGGTGGCGGAGGATGAATCCCAGTTGCCTCCGCGTCTGAGATATTCAACCCGCGCATCTTATCACGTGGCTTGTTGAGCGCGTTGCCACGGAGACATAGCACGTGTGGAGGCTTCACGCCACCTACCGCGGCATCCGCGCTCAACTCACCACAGGCCCCACCGAGAACGAACCACGAGGAGGTTACCCCATGTGACTCTACCCTCCCTAGCAACCAGGCCAATTTGGTTGCTTAGGAGACCTGGCTGGAGTCACTCAGCACGCCCTGGGATTCAAGCTAGTGAACTCCAGGGGTGGTAGCCAGCATCTTCTACCACTGAGCTACCCAGGCCCCCTGTGAGGTTAACCCTTTAATCTCTGAAGATGTTTTTAAAAATGTCCTGTTTCAGTGGCATATACAGAATTAAAGGCTTATAGCTCTAGAAAAAAAGAGGTTAAATTGTTTGGTATATTGCAAAGAAAACCTTTCAAATTTTTTTATGATATAAATGAATTGAGACTCTCAGCCTAAGAAAAAGAGAGAAGAAAAAAAAAATATATACAATTCACCAAAAAAAAAAAAAAAAAGTGAGCCAAAAATTGAATTTTTTATTTTTCTGATTTAACATTATATATCTCAGGGTGTAAATAAGGTGGCTCAGATTAACTGCTTTTATTTTGTTCCTTAATCATGCCAACTGTAACCAAGTATTTAGTGTTGATACGACAGCAATCAAAAGTTACAGCATTACAAAAAATGTATCCTAGTGTACAAAAATGTCTCCATGTGTCCAGACAAATAAAACGTAATAATTGTACATAAGAACTATTTACACATGCAAACACAACAATGACTAAAGGTATTCATAGCATGGAGACCTGATTTTAGTAATGTGATTTTATAGAATGGAGTTTCATTCTGTGCCATTTGAGTCATGATTGAGTCTGTGTCATGTACTTGGTGCCATCTGGTGGCCATATCTAACATTGTGCTTCATGTCAGTTATCTAATGATCTATGCATCCAATTACCTTACCAGACAGCATGTAGTAATCGGCAGATTAGCGGCACCTGCGGCTCAGACTCGGCAGGTATAATCCGGGACGAGTGTTACCCATAGCCTGCTGCCTCGTGTGTTTTAGTAACGCCGTTAAAGCACTGGGCCAATTCCGGCTCAACACAGCTGGGCCAGATCCAGCCACTTGGTCCGGGCCTCTTCTGGCAATGATTTTGCTTGAATTGATCTTTATTAGGCTGCATTATGTCTGCCATAAAATTAACATAATTCACCACCTGTAATGTCTGATCATTTGTAAAACTTATGTTTAATGTCCTGAATTCATGATTCAATATGCTTATTTATATATAAAATATAAATACAATTGTACATGATGGAAAATTTACAAATATTTATAAATACTAAGGACGGCGAATTGCTGAGACGTGGCTGCACGAGTGTAATGCTTTTCTCCACAATTTGCTTTATAAAAGCTCAATTAATGTATACAGGTACATTTTATTCATGCATTCACAGCAGTGGGAGGGGTCTCTTTGTACCTGATGTGATGGAGTGTGATGAATGCCATGTTTGTGCTGTTTGGGCTCAGGCAAAACAATGGATTTACTATAAAACTGCATAATTTAGAAGAAAAACTTGGGTAAGCATCGATGTGCATTTACATTAAATGAATTTATTTAGCAGGTGATCGATTAGCTTTTAGCATATCTCAATGCTGTTCTGTACTAACTACAGCCAATAAAGGAGATATTTTTCCATCTATGAAGTGCTGAAAGTTATGTTTTGAGCACTCTATGCTGTGCTGCACTTAAACTTTGGAGAAACACTCAGATGAGGAGAGGAAGATCAAAGACAGTCCAGGAGAAACAGCAGGTTTGTTTGCATTTATGTTTTTGTTTCCACCATCTGTATCACAGTCATTCTTATTTCATCAAGGCATTTGTATTAAGAAAAATATTAAAGGATTTTTTTTTTCTATTTCTTCAGGCAATAAAAGGCCAGTAAGATTGAAGAGGATTCATTTGTACTGGTTTTCAAATTAACCTCAAATTCTCTGACTGAACTAGAAAGAAATAAGCATCCAGTCAATGAACAAGTTGGTAAGTTGTAAATGCAAGTTAAAGGCAGTAAATGTCAGCATGACTTTACCATGTAAATACCATGTTTTTTGTTTCAGGGGGTGTTATTTGGAATAACTGGGAGTTTCTCAACAGAAAAAAACACTATCGGATCATGGGGAAGCTTTGGAAGATCCTTGGCTAAAGGGAAGCTGGCCCAAAACATTTTTGTACTCTGTAAGTTAATGCACTATACATATACATGTTCATGTTTTAAATGAGAGCAGTTGGTATAAGGCTAGTTTACTTGGATATTTTTTGAATGTGTATTTTTGCTGCTAAAACAAGCCTTGTTTTATTGTAGCATTCTCTATTACTGTTTCGGGACTGTGATGATCAGATAATCACTCTAACCAGCAAACAGATGATGATGAGGCTTGTGATGGTCCAGCGTACCAGGAGGAAAGAGCAGGTTTGGTCACAATAATACTCAAAGTAACAATAATATAATATAATATTAAAAAGTTATATTATTAGTATTATTATCTGTAACATAAGCAAGTGTACTGAATATCAGCATGTTGTGATTCAGCCTGGCAGCCTTTTGCCTCAGGTAATCAGATTGTTTTCATTTAATGTTTTCATTAATACTGTAAAGCTCTGTTGTGCATCTTTGAACCAAAAATAATAATATATATAATTGTTTTATTTTATTTGTTGCCCAAGTATCACGTTAGTATCGATACAGAGGTACCAGGGCTGGTATTGTCCCGAAGCCAAAAATGTTGGTATCGGAGCAACCCTAGTTGAATGTGTATTTGTGCTGATAAAACAAGCCTTGTTTTATTGTTTCACTAGTATTGTTTCTGGATTGTGGTGATCAGTGGGGAAAAATAAGTGTATATACTAATTTGACTTGATGTTACACGCATTTCAAATATTAATCATGCTGGATACAGACACTTTGTTTTTCATGCATATTTATTTAGGCCTAATTGTTGTTTGTAATATTTTTATTCTTTTTCTTGCACGTTTTATACATAATTTTTGTAAAATGTTGTAAATGCTTAAGTATACCTTATTAAACAATTGCTGTTTGTTTTTTACATTTATTATGAGATGGTTAGATTTGTAAAAATATATTTATGTATTATAAACTAATTAAAATTCAAGTCAATGTTTAGGTTGAACATCAATTTGTACAATGTAAAATGTAACATTTATGAACCCTATATGCATGCAGAAATAAACACGGGCCAGCTCTGGCACGCTGTCACCAGCTGACGCCTCTGGGCCGACTGATTCGGGCCGAAGCTAGGGAGGGAGTACTCAGGCAACCAGCCCGAGTACAGCACACGGAAGCAGGCCGAGGGGTAAGTCTCCAGCAGGTGAGGATCTAACCGGAAATGGCCAGAGTGTATTTTGCTAACTGGGTTGTGTGTGTGGGCTCATTTGATAATCGCTGCCTCTAAGTAATGTGTGTGTGATATTTTATGTTCCGTTTAATTTGTGAAGTTATAAGCAATTAAGCAACACCTGTTCACATGAAACATAATTGTTAAAGACATATACTTAGCTATTACTCACTATATTCATGTCTGTAAAAACAAATAGGCTGGTTGTATTCTACTCAAGAGCTTTACAACAACATATGACACATGGCTATTTGATGAGTTTGATGTTTTTACTGATTGCAATAATATGTACAGTGCAACATTTTTCATAAATTATCAAAACAGAACACTTCTGCAAATTTCAAAGCACTTGTTCAGTTTTGGTCATAATACCAAAATGCATTGGAAAGTACAGCTTCTAAGCTTTCAAACGATACCCATTTTGTGTTAGTCTAGACTGTAGTTATTAATATTGCCGCATTTTATTTCCACGAGGGCCCATCCGAGCTTAAAGTGTTCATAAAAACATTTCTGATCCATCTTAAATGACATCTTTTCCAAGAATACATTTATATTCTCATTCTTAAAGACAGAAATAAAGAGCAGAAATGTGTCAAGCACCAAATTCTCACCTTGTCAAAGAGAGGCTGATACAGTGCGGCATATTTCCGTTCCAGTTCATGGACTTCTTCGTAAAACTTAGCTTCAATGTGGGCGCATTTGACCTGGAGGTTTTTAAGGGCGTTAACGCGTCGCTTCACCACCTTTGGTAAGCTGGACAGACACCAACAACAAGTCACAAAATCCAAATTACACAACTAGATCAAATGTGGCGTAACATTTCATAAGTAATGAGCATGATTTATTACTGTCTCAAGATCATAGTTTTGAGAAGAGTTCAGCATTATGGCTCACTTTAGGAATGCCTTGCATCACACACCGAAAGGGTTTTTGGCTTTGAGTGTCTGTTTTCATACCTCTCCATGTATCCTGAGGGAGATCCCACAAGCCCATCCAACCTCTCCTGCAGTGCCGCGAGGATCTGTGGATTTTGCATCATCTGCATCGTCAGCTGATGTGCTAAAACAAAAGCAAACAGACACATCAACCAGTGCCGGACATCACTCGCACTCACAGCAGAAAACATTACAAATCAAACTTGGCATCAACCAACAGACCAGTAATCAACAATAAGGGATAATAATCTCATTTAACAATGAGCTCCGATCCCGAGATTTGTTTCTTCATGATTCCATTAGTAAATCTATTTTTAGTTTAGTAACCTTTGAGGTCAATGCAAAAGAAAGATGCGGTCATAAATTATAAGAGCCACATTTATGATGTTGCTGTGTTTCAGCGCTGTCATATCAGTAACGTTTTAAAGGCTAAGTTTAGATCACTCAAACAATATTTATTCAAGTAAGTTGATACTTTGTTTTACTTTCTCAAACCAAACGTAGCGATTTTAATCATAATATGATAAACATCTAATAATGATGCACTGCTCAGTGTATTCCGCTTACTCCGCTAGAGGGTGCCACTTGCTCGCGCAGCACCATCTTAAGCAGCGAATGCAGACTTTAAAACGCAGCCTTTTGCAGCTTACTATCCATGCCATATCACGATTTCAGTCTTATTTCAATCCATCGTGCAACCTTGATGAATATCATTCAGATGTCTCAGATCAAAGTCTACAAGTTTTAGCATTTTGGATGCTTTTCCCCTAATCATGTGAAGTGCCAACCCTTCTACGTTATATGGCTATTATTATTTATAGATTGTGCATTTCAATTAAGAGTTTTTACAAAAAGTGTGGTCTCCCAAAAACGTTACATCCATAACGAAAGTTCACTTCCCAGTCAAAGCTTGAAAACTTCAGGCTGAAAATGTTCTGATGTCTGGACTCTATCTGCAGGTGTCTATAGCTATATTTCCATCCTGCAAAACTACGTTGTGAAATGTTAAATAACACGAAGCTATTAGAAAGTCCGATTTTTTTATCATCAAGTGTTGGTTATTCATGTTTTTGAGGTGTTACAGCTGATTTTCTGTAAAGCTGAATAAATAATTCTGATTCTAAATAATGTCCAGCATCATCCAATCACTGACAACCATGTTAAAATAAAATGTAGCATTATAAATTCTGAAACTATGTACTGATTATCATTGTCCCATGTGTGCCAAACATGTTGAGTGATCCAAACATCTGCAGCCTGAAACTGAACTTTCAGTCCAATTTTAGGAGTGAATGCACTTAACTGCCTAAGAAAGAAATAGGATGCTCCCTTGCTCCCTACTTAGTGAACGACTTAACCTCCAGTGTGCTGTCTGTCTTCACTGGTCTCAGAACAGTTTGAAATGGATACAAATGGTTCAATATTTTGGTAATGAGTACTTCATGTAATGTAAATTTCACGTTTTCACTCCAAATGTATTATCTGTTTCACTGGAATTGCCCAGATGTTTGTCTATTTATTGTCTTATTTATATATTCACACCATAAGCTCACAGCTCGGCTAATAATGTTTTTGCCATGGTTATGTAGATCCAGTAACAGGGCAACACCACTGTACAGAACTAACAACATTAAAATAACGGTTCACGATTTTCAATCCTGTAAGATTGTAAAGAACTACAGTGCGTTCAGAAAGTATTCAGACCCCTTCATTTTTTATTCACATTTTGTTTTGTTGCAGCCTTATGTTAAAATGCTTTTCCCCCCCCTCACATCAATCTACACTCCATACCCATTAATGACAAAGCAAAACCCAGATTTTTTATAACTTTGCAAATTAAAATGAAAAAACTGAAATATCACATTGACATAAGTATTCAGACCCTTTGCTGTGACACTTTAAAGACCTAGTGCATCCCATTTCTCTGGATCATCTTTGAGATGTTTCTACACTTTGACTGGAGTCCACCTGTGGCAAATTCAATTGATTGGACATGATTTGGAAAGGCACACAACTGTCTATATAGCTGAAAATGAATATCAGAGCAAAAACCAAGCCATGAGGTCAAAGGAACTGCCTGCAGAGCTCAGAGACAGGATTGTGTCGAGGCACAGATCTGGGGAAGGCTATAAAAAATAAATAAATTTAAAAAAAAAACATTTCGGCTGCATTGAAGGTTCCCAAGAGCGCAGTGGCCTCCATAATTTTTAAATGGAAGAAGATTGGAACAACCAAGAGTCTTCCTAGAGCTGGCCGCCCGACAAAATTGAGCAATCGGAGAAGGACCTTGGCAAGAGACGTGACCAAGAACCCGATGGTCACTCTGGTTGAGATCCAGAGATCATGTGTGGAGATGGGAGAAACTTGCAAAAGGACAACCATCACTGCAACACTCCACCAATCTGGGCTTTATGGCAGAGTGGCCAGACAGAAGCCTCTCCTCAGTGCAAGACACATAAAAAAGCACCTATAAGGACTCTCAGACTGTGAGAAACAAGATTCTCTGGTCTGATGAAATGAAAATGGAACTGTTTGGCCTCAATTCCAAGCATCATGTCTGGAGGAAACTAGATACTGCTCATCATCTGTGCAATACCATCCCAACGGTGAAGCATGGTGGTGGTAGCATCATACTGTGGGGGTGTTTTTCAGCGGCAGGGACTGGGGGACTGGTCAGGGTTGAAGGAAAGCTTAACTCAGCAAAATACAGAGATATCCTTAATGAAAACCTGGTCCAGAGCGCTCAGGACCTCAGAATGGGCTGAAGGTTCACCTTCCAACAGGATAATGAGCCAAAGCACACAGCCAAGACAATACAAGAGTGGCTTAGGGACAACTCGGTGAATGTCCTTGAATGGCCCAGCCAGAGCCCGGATTTGAACCCAATCGAACATCTCTGGAGAGACCTGAAAATGGCTGTCCACCGACGGTCCCCATCCAACCTGACAGAGCTTGAGAGGATCTGCAGAGAAGAATGGCAGAAAATCCCCAAATCCAAGAGTTGCAAAGCTTGTCGCATCATACCCAAAAAGACTTGAGGCTGTAAACGCTGCCAAAGGTGCTTCAACTAAATACTGAGTTAAGGGTCTGAATACTTATGTCAATGTGATTAGTTTTTTACTTTTTATAAATTTGCAAAGTTATCAAAAATCTAGTTTTTGCTTTGTCATTATGGGGTATGGAGTGAAGATTGATATGAAAACAAATAAAGCATTTT
Source organism: Myxocyprinus asiaticus (assembly GCF_019703515.2). Lineage (NCBI taxonomy): Eukaryota > Metazoa > Chordata > Actinopteri > Cypriniformes > Catostomidae > Myxocyprinus > Myxocyprinus asiaticus. Next base: position 30,248,078 of record NC_059388.1, on the reverse strand, counting down.
AGCAGAAGGCTGCAACACCAAAATGTGAAAAAAAATGAAGGGGTCTGAATAATTTCTGAATGCACTGTATATAACAACGAGATGTTTTGAGAAAGAACTGTAACAATAGAAACATCCCTGATCAAAATAAAACAGCCAACAGGAGCTGCTCCGCTCATCATGAGCCAAAACAAATACCTTAACTAGGGCACCTTCACAGAAGGCCAAAAAACAAGCAACAACAAAGAAAAACCTCTCCCAAAAATAAACGGTGGCAAAGCAAGGTCAGTTGTGTTACTGAGGCTACCCCGAGCCACTGAAGCCATTAATGCTTGTATTATTCACTATTAAACACACTTCCCCCAGCACTAAAACGCTTCCGCCTGATGGCTTCCCTGCTGTTCTGGCCAGCTGCAAAGCAAAGTTAAGGTCATGAAGGTTACTGATTGATATCATGTTACCCAACACAAAAAAGTCCCAGCACAAACATGCGCACAGAGTCTCTTCCTAATGACTGTGACCCGACCGGGTGTGTGTGTCGGCGATAAAAATCCATGAGACAGACAGCATTTAATTTCCCACCACAGCAGCCAACAGAAGAGAAACAGACCAAAGAGACTAGACAAAAGAAAAAAAAAAAGTTTAAGCTGTGATGGAGGGGGCGACATATTAGTCATATTCATTTCAGTGAATCAGTTCAATCAGACATGTCGGTGAACTGATTAAACAATTCATTGTGTCGTTTAAACAGTCGCTCAAAAGCATACTCATGTCCCTGTGACATCACATCTTGAGAAAAAAATAAAATATTATATATGCAGTATATACTCTATGTATAAGGAATATAGGAGGTTGACATGAAATACATCTGGGTTGATATATCCTGCAGTGTGATACGTTATACATGGTAAAGTCATGCTGACATTTACTGCCTTTAACTTGCATTTACAACTTACCAACTTGTTCATTGACTGGATGCTTATATTTTTAAACATGTATGCAGCTATCAGAATTATGCATGCATATTTGAACTTGCACCACCAAATTAAATACTACCGAATGCAAAATGGTGATTAAAATGGTGAAAAACTAAAGAGATATTGACCAATCACAGCACCTAAAATATACATTCATGTATATTTTCACCTAAATTGTTAACATTAAAAGCTCATGGGCATGAGTTACCTACCCATAAATATTTTAGCTACATACTGCTGAACTAGGCTTGGGATCGATGCCTTTTTCACGCATTGCTAATCGGGAGATCTACCCGATGATTATCGATATACATTTGTCTTTTCATGTTTAATTTAAGTCAAATAGATTGGATTACACAATGCTTTTCACCATGCCACCTACCTCATTTTTCCAAGTTATTTCTTTAGTTACGTGACGTACAAATGCTTGTGCATTATTTTTGAAAAAATACATTTAAAAGAATCAGATCAAAGCACATTATTAGTCCATGAAACGTACAATTCTGGTCTTGTTGTGATGATTTATCATTCAAATAGACAAAAGCAGACAGGTTATCCTTCACATTTGGAAGAAAGACATTTCTTGAGTGCAAGCAGCATTTAGTGGTATGTGCAAGAAATAAAAGTGCATGTCAAAGGTGCTACCTTTACTGTTATCTTCCCCAGTCTCCTCTTCCTCCACCTCTTCAACATCCTCCATATCTGCCGGGTCAATTTCAGTCTGCTCTTTACTGCAAAAACGCAGAGAGAGAGAGTGTGAGTCAGTCAGGCAGGCATTAAGACACCATAACAGGGAGATTACGTACTTTTTACACGAGTTTAAACATTTATAACTAGGCTTGGGATCGATGCCTTTTTCACGCATTGCTAATCAGGAGATCTACCCGATGATTATCGATATATATTTGTTTTTTTTAAATAAACAGGGCTGCTTGTTGCACATTAGTTTGTCTTTTCAAACATATTTCTCAAAACAACTTGTAAAGTGTGAGCGACAGGGTGAATTAAAAGGGTCGCACACCGGACGACGTGCATCTAAAATCCGTTTAAACAATTATTTTCTACAAAAGGTACGCACACAGAGCCAATGCTCAGCGTCAAAATTCTGCAGTGCAACTGAACGCAACTTGCATAGTTTTCCATTAAATTCGACCCAAATCATTATCAAAGGACATAGATCAATTACTCTAGCCATCACTGGATAATATATTGCGAGTAATTACCTTTCAAATAGCCTACAAAGTATTTTCAGTTACAAGTATGTCGTTTTGTGGTTTGACAGCTTGAATGAAAAAGACCTACTCAAGGCTACATACAGAGAAACTGCATAATAAGCATCGGCATTTCTAACCGTTCAGTTTGCGCAGTTACACCAGCTTTATACAATAACCTGCAAACTCATCAACATCACTTTGTTCATTCTCAAAGTAACTTTTGACTCCTTTCTGCAGTGGTGCATCGACTCGTCCTTTGTTTGGGATACCGGTGCTTTTCCTACCTGCGACCCCGGCTTTAGTAAATGTTATATTACCTTCTTGTGGTCTCAGTATTTTATGACATCCCTATTTACAACCATTTTTGAGATGTTAATAGAATTTTTCAAGAAGATATATTTTTCCATTTGCTTCTGCGGACAATAAAACAAAACAACCTTTATAGGAGTTTAGTGTGCTATCTTTTAAAGGAACTATTCACCAAAAAAAAACGTATTTTACCTCTGTGCCGAGTCGCTTCAAACGCGTATTATTTATCTTCTGTGGAACACAAAAGCCTTTGTTTTTGGCCATTTTGGAGCATGACAGCCCTAGTCCTCTTTCACTTATGTTAGGCTATATGGAAAAGAGTGAAAATGTATCTTGTGTTCCATGGACGAAATAAAGTTATAAAGGGTTGGAACAAAAGGGTGAAAAATTATTTGTTTTCATGGGTCATGTTTCTCATACATTCAAACATTTCTGAGAGCTTCTATTTTCAGCATTTAAGCTTGAGCGGGACCTAGATCTGTCACTCAAACTGCAAGATCTGAGCCACATCACAGCTGAAATAAAAACAGCATCACATCAGCGCAGCTCTGAAGAAACAGGAAGTGTTTGTGGTAAGCAACAGGTGTACAGCAGCTCTAAAATCTTGAGTGAAGGCTGGCACGCAGTGACAAACATGAATGACATGGCATAGATGCCTGTGATGCCACACTGAGCATGACGGCATGCAGAGGAAGTGTCGCTGACCCCAGATCAGGTCCCACAGAGAGGGGAGGGGTCAGAACCACACAGGGACAATAGATCATGTTGAGGTAGTAGTTCTGACCTAGAATCAGCCAAGAGAGGCATCTGTAGGGTTTTTATGTGCCGGTTACTGCGCAAACAATAGGCATAAAGGGATTTTAGCTGGGAATGTGAATGGGCTTCAATCAAATAGGTGAGTCAAAAGTATACAATCCATAAAAGTGGGAACTGATCAAACCATACTAACAGACACTGTACACACAATTATGCTCTTTAATAGGCAAATAAGTACTTACTTGTCAAGATCTGCCATTTTGTTTCACCGTTATTTCCTAGAAGAAAAGATGAGAAGAGAATGTTAATGTTGTCAATTAAGTAAAAATGCCTCAAGCCAATCGCAGTTAGTGATGTACTTGCTGGTCAGGTGAAAATTCAGCTACTTCGGTCATTGGGGCGCCAAATTAAGAAGTTTAATTGTCCATTTAAATGGAAATTTACAACCATAAATGAGTAAACAAAGCCAAATCAGGCTTAGTTTTCAAACGCAATTGTATAAGAAACAAGACATTCCCCAAAACATCCCACGTTAGTATTATGAAATTAATTTTGATACTTCATATTCCACTTGTATACCACTGCGGTATTTGGCATTACAATTAATTCAGCTGCAAACAGGCCAGACCTGATGCCTACATAAAATCTATGACTCAAAAACCCACACACACAGACCTCCAGTACCAAGACTGACTTCATTCAAAAGCTTCAGACTAAAGACAAGATGTTTTCAAGCTACTCCGTTCTTCTGTTGTAGAAGATCAGTAACATGAAGACATGATACCGCTGTGACAGTCAGATTTAAGATTAACCTCCTCTTTTCTCTCTTTCGGTGTATAGACAGCTGAATCTCAAATCGACAGCATTTGCAGCATAATGTTGAACACAAAAAATAATTGACTTGTCCCTCCTTTTCTTTTATCCCCTTTTCTTCCAATTTGGAATGCCCAATTCCCATTACTTAGCAGGTCCTCGTGGTGGCGCGGTTACTCACCTCAATCCGGGTGGTGGAGGACAAGTCTCAGTTGCCTCCGCTTCTGAGACCGTCAATCCGCACATTTTATCACGTGACTCGTTGTGCATGACACCGTGGAGACTCGCAGCACGTGGAAGCACATGCTACTCTACGCAATCCACGCACAACTTACCACACACCCCATTGAGAGCGAGAACCACTAATCGCAACCACGAGGAGGTTACCCCATGTGACTCTACCCTCCCTAGCAACTGGGCCAATTTGGTTGCTTAGGAGACCTGGCTGGAGTCACTCAGCACACCCTGGATTCAAACTCACGACTCCAGTGGTGGTAGTCAGCGTCAATACGTCCCTCCTTTTCTTTAAAAAAAATAATAAAAATACAAAAATAAGCTTACAGTGAGGCACTTACAATGGAAGTCAATGGGGCCAATTTTTAGAGGGTTTACAAGGCAGAAATGCAAAGCTTATAATTTTATAAAAGCACTTATATTAAATCTTCTGTTAAAAACATATGTACTACTTGTCCGCGTTATTGATCGCTCTACACACAGTATGCATGAAGCAAATTTCAGTTTAACGTGGAGCGCTTGTGCTGTTTGATGCGCTTAAGTTGTTTCTCTCCAGCGCATTACTTACATTTTACTGATATTTTCTATGTTTTATAAAGTACGTTATGAATTCAATAACATTGTGCAAAACTGTTTGTCTTTACCACAAGCTTCACGGAGAAAGCGAGTGCGCACATCCATGTCAAATTAAAACAAATCGCAATGAAGAAAGGGAGTGCAATCTGAATCATACATTCAGTTTCAACGTAATCAACTGTGCAGCTTTCAAGGATGTCACCCCGATGTTTTAGAGGTTCAAATGTGCCGGCTTTAGAAGTTTTATTAGATGTTTTCTTCTCATCATGCAAGCGCATGTAATGCATTCCGGTGCTCATTGTGACTTTTCAGCGCAGAGTGAATCTGATGATTGTCCTATATTAAACTGTATGCTGAATATAATGTATGCATCCCTGACGAATCATTTTATTCTTTAATCTACAGTACTAGATTTAGATCTCAAACATCATAACCAGTAAATTAAACTTTAATTTACAGCCCTAATTTAACAGCCCTTATTGAAATGAAAACAGATCAGTATGTAGCGTTGACAAGAAGAGCTGCAACTAACAATTTCGATAATCGACTAATCTAACGATTATTAGGCGATTATTGCAACGATTAATCATTAGCTCTTAACTGATTATTCAGCTTGTGCCCCAACTTAAAAGGTTGTATTAAACATGCTTACTAACAATAAAGAGGACAAAATCATGTTTTAAAAATACCTCTAAATGGCATTCACTGAATTAAAGGGTAAAAAATACTTTTATGTTTAATTCAGTAAAAAATTCACTGCAAATAATCCTATTATCATCAAGTGTATTTGTCTTGTTTTCCATTTAAAATTGTCTAAAATAATCCTTAAAACAAGATACATTTAGTTGAGAAGCAACATAAGATATTTAGACTTGCTTTAAGAGAATGTATCTTAAATATAAGTGTTTGTTGTATAGAAAAATTTCCACTTGGTTATACTTCTGCAAGTGCAGTAAAGACAAAATATACTTATATTCAAGATCTATTCTCTAAAAGCAAGTCTAAATATCGTATATGCTGCTTCTCAGGGCAATGCATTTTGTATTTTTAATATTATATTCAACATTCTCAGATAACAATTGTTTTATTCTGCAGTATAGCCGCTACAGTAAATGTACGTTGTTTTAAAAGAGTTTTAGATATTTATATTGGAAAACAAGCCGAAACAAAATCAAAAACGTATTTTGCTGCAGTGTATAATGGGGCGAAGACTACCTCTCTCACCTTTCTGTTCACGTCAATCCATCTTTAACTCACTAAAAGACACTCTCTTATTAATAAAGCTGCGCATTGCCAATTTTCTTCACAATAAGAAATGCACAGTGACATATATTATGATTCAATAAGTCGCGAGCAATCACGTTATAATCTAGCTGCATTAAGCGTGCACTCGAGGGATGAGCGTCCCCGCAACAAAGTGTTCATCCGCTCATCATGCAGTTTCAACCTCTCCACCTTAGATCGGGACACTTCGTGCAACTCATAGAAGAGGCGCTGTCCGCACAGAGAAATGCCAGTTTCGGAGTTATTTACATGATCTGCTCCCATATTATTTGAACTTTAATAAAGCAATAACACATTAAATATAACTGCATTAAAGACGTAACGACGGGGTGTTTCCTTTAAAGAGCTCCGGCTCTGCTTATTCCACAAAGAGAGTGCTTCTGCATTCACTTATTTGGTATAATTCCCTCATTCTTTGCGATCTACATCAGCTGAAGCTGTGAAAGTTTAGAGTGCGTCTGGACTGTGATCTGTGTAATTCTTCCTCTCCTCAGTCAGGCACGAACTGCAGTGCTGCTCTCAAGCATCATCATTAGAGTTTAATGTGATCTCATGTTATGGTAAATGAGATAAAATGACTATTCGACAGACATTTGTTTTATTGTCGACACTGACGATAACGATAATTGTTTTAGCCCCATTGACAAGGAGTTCAGTTTAATATGAGGTTCAATGGGTTATTTGCTCAGTGGGCTAATTAGGAACAATAGGGATCAGTGGAAAATAAACCTAAATTTAACATGGAGTCAAGATAAACAAATTTTAAATGAATAAACACTATACTTCACAACAGAGCATGTTTGCTATTGTTGTTTAAACAAATAAAATATTTATTCTGCTTTTAAGCTTTGAGGAAACAGGCTTTTCAAAGGCACTGTTCCTTATAAGCCCGCATGAAAACAAAGTTATATTTCTGGATTATAATTAGAGACAGAGCACTAAATCTTGTTTTGAGCTCAAAAAGCTTCTTAAATATTTTAATGTGTTTATCAGCAGTTATTTATTCATTCATTTTCTTTGATTGCATCCATCTTTCACTCAGGCAGTGTGAACTCATGAAATCCATCTTTTCAAATACAAAGTATTGCTGTTAAATACAAAGAAACGAAATATCAAGTAGCATTTTGTTTAATAATCTCTTAAGTTTTAATTTTTTATCATTCTTCACCTGGTTTGTACATTTGACTCCAGAAAAATTGCTTTTTTGAGGTCATCAAAAACAGTGAAGTTTGAGCAACTTTCAAAATAGCAGCCAAACAGTGGAGCACATGTTCCCAAATAACTCAATAACAAAACATTTGGGGGGCCTGTGCAGCTCAGCGAGCATTGACGCTGACTGTCACCCCTGGAGTCGCGAGTTCGAATCCAGGGCGTGCCGAGTGATTCCAGTCAGGTCTCCTAAGCAACCAAATTGGCCCGGTTGCTAGGGAGGGTAGAGTCACATGGGGTAACCTCCTCGTGGTCGTGATTAGTGGTTCTCGCTCTCAATGGGGCATGTGGTAAGTTGTGCGTGGATCATGGAGAGTAGCATGAGTCTCCACATGCTGCGAGTCTCCGCGGTGTCATGCACAACGAGTCACGTGATAAGACGCGCAGACTGACTGTCTCAGAAGAGGACGCAACTGAGACTTGTCCTCCACCACCCGGATTGAGGCGAGTAACCACGCCACCACGAGGACCTACTAAGTAGTGGGAATTGGGCATTCCAAACTGGCGAGAATAGGGGGTAAAAACATTTGATTAGCTCCAAATAAAAAGTCAAATGATACCAACAGGTGTGCCCATTTCCTCCGCAACAAATTGTTTTTCTCTTGTTTGTCTTTTTTATATTTCAAGATAAAACAGTGAATGGAATTATATGGTGCGTGGGCTTAATTGGGTCACTTCCCCTAATAATAACAACAATAAATGTAAACTGAACTTTCATGATTCAGGCTTTGCTCAAAGTTTTGTGAGCGAATAGAATTGTGTAATAGAATTCAGTACCGTAAATCGAGACCAAATCCTTAGCTCTTTATCATTTCTGGGGTTTTTTAAAATCACATTTGAATAAAATACAGGAAATATTCATTTTTGTTAACCCAATTAAATCAAAGAAATAATTGAAGATTACTCGATTATCAAAATAATAGTTAGTTACAGCCCTACAGTACAGTCTGCGTGGGTGGTCCACATGCAGCTGAGATTTCTTGACTTGTCTGCACGCATCGTCGGCACATGCACCTGCCGTCAACTGTACACAAAATTCGTCATCAGCACAGTCTGCGCGGACTGTCCGCGTGCGGCCTAGATCGTCTCCACACATGGATGGTACTCGTCTGTTAACTATCACAAACCAGTCTTTTTTTTCTTTTCTCCCCAATTTGGAATGCCCAATGCGCTCTAAGTCCATGTGGTGGCGCGGTTACTCACCTAAATCCGGGTGGTGGAGGACGAAACTCAGTTGCCTCCGCATCTGAGATCGTCCATGCGCGCATCTTATCACGTGGCTTGTTGAGCACGTTATCGCGGAGACATAGCGCGTGTCGAGGCTTCGGCCATCCACCGCAGCATCCACACACAACTCACCACGCGCCCCACTGAGAGCGAACCATGAGGAGGTTACCCCATGTGACTCTACCCTCCCTAACAAACCGGGCCAATTTGGTTGCTTTGGAGACCTGGCTGGAGTCACTCAGCACGCCCTGGATTCGAACTCACGTACTCCAGGTCAGTGCCTTTACTTGTTGAGCTACCCCTCACAAAACAGTCTTAGCGCACATGCGTTGGACACATTTGTATTCGCTCGCAGTTAAAAGTAGGGGTGCACCACCGATCAAAATCAGCTGATATTCGTCTTAAATCTGTGATCGGCTGATCGCGCCTAGATTTAGAGCAGATCATTTTTGCAGCACACAAGGAGCCACACATACACTGCTCCTTTAATGAATGAGCGCTTGCTCTGCCCTTGAAGCATGACGGAGTGGCCTGTGGAGGGTGAATTATTGGCAATTCTAAGCATTCATGAACTTAAACTTTCAGACATGATGTTATTCACATGAATATGACACTTTGTTTTTAAAAATGTGTAAGAATTACGTGTATGAATATTAAGTTGGCCATTTTTCTAAAGTGACTACGGTAGTTATTCTGACTCGTTGCACTGTGAGCAGGAACAGGATAAAGAGGCTGCAAACGGGTATAAAAACAAATTACACACAAACATGCAAATACAAATCTGAGTATGTGATGTAATGCGAGTCGTGACAATCAGACGCCGTGTGGAGCGATAGAGACTGTTTGAGCGATCATGAGCACTTTCAGCTTCTCCCTTCAACACGAGCGCTCTCTGAATCAATCAAACATGCACACTCAATATCTCATCAGTCACTCATCCCAGCGCTATTCTGTGAGGATCCCAATTTAAATCAGATTAATGTTGGTCACAGTACCACTGATAACAGATGTAACTGTTTAACCTTCAATAACGGCACCGCGTCTTCACGCATTTGCTTAATTAGCGATTTGTGGGGCCTGGGTAGCTCAGTGGTAAAATACGCTGACTGCCACCCCTGGAGTTCGCTAGTTCGAATCCCAGGGCATGCTGAGTGACTCCAGCCAGGTCTCCTAAGAAACCAAATTGGCCCGGTTGCTAGGGAGGGTAGACTCCTCGTGGTCGCTATAATGTGGTTAGTTCTCAGTGGGGCGCGTGGCGAGTGGAGCGTGGTTGCCGCGGTGGATGGCGTGAAGCCTCCACACGCGCTATGTCTCCATGGCAACGCACTCAAGCCACGTGATAAGATGCGCGGGTTGATGATCTCAGATGCGGAGGCAACTGGGATTCGTCCTCCGCCATCCCGACTGAGGCGAATCACTACGTGACCACGAGGACTTAAAAGCACATTGGGAACTGGGCATTCCAAATTAGGGAGAAGAATTCCAAAAAATAAGTGATTTGTGTTACAACAAAACGATAAGATACATCTTATTTTTGAATGCATCTCTGCTGTGTGTGATGCTCTCATGGTTTTTCATTGCCACAATGACCTTTTGATATTGACAACAGAACTATTAATAACCGTTTTCAATACAAATAAATGTTAGCAATTCACAATTAATGTCATTTTTATGTCATTTTGGTAATACTTTATACAAAGGTTTCATTTCTTTAAAATGAATGCATTAGCTATCATGAACAAACAATGAACAATATATTTTTACAGCATTTATTAATCATGTTAGTTAAAAAAATCAATTGTTCATTGTTAGTTCATAGTGCATTAATGTGCATTAACTAATACAACTTTTGATTTAAAAATGTACTAGTATATGCTGTAACAAACATTAAGTTCATGTTAACTACAGTAATGTTGTTAATGTTAATAAATGGAACTTTTTTGTAAAGTGTTACCGTAATTTTACTGTGTGGGGCATAAACATAACTGCAGCATATAACTTGCAAAAGTGTGGCAAAGGGCACTTTAAGTAAAACATAATAAATAAATCAGTAACGGCCTCAAACTTCCCGATCAGTGCACCACTAGTTAAAAGAGTATACTTTGAAAGGCAACGCTGTCGACAGGGCGCGATACAATGCGGAACGCAGGAAACTAAGTATAACCGTGCCTTTAGGGTTTACGAAGTTGCTAAGTTGGATATAACTTTACACAGATGCGGTTAGTAAGCGATTTTATCACACTAAAATCATATTAATATTCATATTGTTTACATCTTGTAGCTATACTTTTGAAACCAGGAGTATTTCAGCATTTACAGATTGGCCTCTTTCACTTCCATTGCAAGTGCCTCACTGAAACACAGACTTCTGCAAAAAAAAAAAAAAAGAGGGACAAGTCGAAATAAATTTTAATAAATCAACATTATGCCACAAATGCTGTCCATTGAGCTAACCCGGAACATCCTTTTAAGATTTGCATGATTTTCCAGGTCTGAAAAGCACTATTTTAGAATTCCCTGATATTTCAACGCAGTTGGGAACCCTCTCTATCTCTCTGGGAAAACAAGGGTTGTACAGAAGTTAAAAGGAAGTAGAATCAGCCAAACATAAAGCTGTATGTAAATTCACCCAACCCAATAAAATTTGCCTGTCCTTTCAACCATGACACCCCTCAACACACAACTCAAAATGAATTAGCCATTTAGAAATATCAAAATTAAATTGTCTCAATCAAAAATGCCCAATTGTATACATGCCATTTTGTCTTGAGATGCCAAGGCACTCCAAAACTCAGCATTTAACCATCTTTGGATGGTCCAAGTGGATCTTGCTTGGGATTTGATCCACAGGGCTATGGAGTTATATATGTGCCACAAGTCAGCAGGCGCAACGATATTTTGAGCACACAAAAAAAAAAGTACACGCGCAAGATGATATTGAGCGCACAAAAAACGTTCTGCACGCGCAAGATGATATTTTGAGCGCACAAAAAACTTTCTGCACGCGCAAGATGATATTTTGAGCGCACAAAAAACTTTCTGCACGCGCAAGATGATATTTTGAGCGCACAAAAAAACGTTCTGCACGCGCAAGATGATGTTTTGAGCGCACAAAAAAACGTTCTGCACGTGCAAGATGATATTTTGAGCGCACAAAAAAACGTTCTGCACGCGCAAGATGATATTTTGAGCGCACAAAAAACGTTCTGCACGCGCAAGATGATACTTTGAGGGCACAAAAAACTGATATTTTGAGCGCACAAAAAACGTTCTGCACGCGCAAGATGATATTTTGAGCGCACAAAAAACGTTCTGCACGCGCAAGATGATATTTTGAGGGCACAAAAAACTGATATTTTGAGCGCACAAAAAACGTTCTGCACGCGCAAGATGATATTTTGAGCGCACAAAAAACGTTCTGCACGCGCAAGATGATATTTTGAGCGCACAAAAAACGTTCTGCACGCGCAAGATGATATTTTGAGCGCACAAAAAACGTTCTGCACGCGCAAGATGATATTTTGAGCGCACAAAAAAACGTTCTGCACGCGCAAGATGATATTTTGAGGGCACAAAAAAACGTTCTGCACGCGCAAGATGATATTTTGAGGGCACAAAAAAACGTTCTGCACGCGCAAGATGATATTTTGAGGGCACAAAAAACTGTGATATTTTGAGAGCACAAAAAATTTCCTGCACAAGCAATATGATATTTATAAACTCAGTTTTGTAAAGCAATATATCTTCTTGCAAAGATAAATTCACTTTGAGGCAACGAAAATCAATTTTACACTTGAATAAAGTTTATTTGAATGTGAATTTGCTCAAAAGTCTTACATTTTGCTTTCTCCTCCCACTCTGCGCGCAAAATGCCTCTTTGCATGCTCAAAATGTCATCCTGCGCACGCAGAAGTTTTTTTTTTGTGCGCTCAAAATATAGTTTTGTGCGCGCAGAATTGTGACACAAGTATAACTCCATACAGGACAGCCCAAAGTGGTCGATCCCCAACAGGCCCGGTCCCACATCACCACGTGTTTCTTCCACAGATGCACCGGTTAAAGTTGCTAACAGAACAGCATCCTTAAAACAAACCCTTCCAACAAGAAGACTGTAGAAGTGACCATAACACACAGTGCATTAAATAGTTGTTTTTTTGTTTTTAAATATAAAAATCCATGACCCTTAACCACTGAAGACTTTTACAATGATCAGACTACATTAAGTGCTTAAACTACCCAAAACTGGCTAATGACAACACACAAACAAACTTTCAGATCAACACAATCGTATCCATGTTGACGTTAAATAAGTCATTTTCATCCGACAACGTGATCGACCGACACCCCCGCCAAAAAAAAAAAAAAAACTTACCCGCCAGATCAGACCAACTATCACCATGACAAAATACTGTCAAGACAACATTCCTTACAACTGTAACCAATCACCTCGGTTAAAATAAAAAGATTCGACCCTATAAAGTACACTCTTGTAAGTTTATATGACGGTAACACCTACATATATTCGATATTTAAAGCACGAACAGCCATTTTCATCTCCGTCATGGTGGAGTCTGACTGAGCTCGCGAGCTAAACGTCCCATTCTGACGACTAAAACCGCGTTAAATTCCGCTCAAACCATCTAAATACGAGTTCATCTTTTCGTACAACCAGAACGGGGTTTATTAACCCGGATAAAGGCACCCTCAGCGTTGTGTGGTCTTACCAAGAGTCCGATGTGAGAAGCGGTGCGTCTGAAGACGAGATGCTGCTGCGCAGTGAAGAGCGCGAGACAGCGCTAAAAGGGAAAGAGATCCCGCCGCGTGCGCTCATATACATCTGGCGTCAGCACGTAACCCAGGACGCTGCTACTATGAGGAAGGCTTGGTTCATGAATATTAATGAGGTGCCGTGATAGCCGAGAAATAGAACTATCTGATTGGCTGAAAGGCAGACGTCTGTAGTTAAGCGTTAGACAGCTGACAGCTCATGAATATGAATTAGGTGATGTGACCACACGCTCCAGAAAGGTTTACCAAGTTACGTCATAACGACTTATTTAATATTTATGAACATGGATTTGCCATCCTAGGATTCATAAATTAGTTACTAGAGCAAAGGGAGGGGTTGGCGGAAGTGGTTTGGAGGGAATGCCATTGTTCCAGAATGGGCTGGGGGGATGTTTCCCGCCAAAGCGTTTGCCACTAAATATTTAAGACTATGGGTTGTCAACTACCTATTTTTGGAAGGGAAGAGATCACATTTTGTTTTAGGGTGTTGTCTGTCTGTCTGTCGGTCTTCACAGATGCTATTATGTAATGTAGGACTTATAAACACTTTGAATGTGCCCAAAAGCTAAGAGGCTGTGCACAATGAAATATAAGATTATCAAAATGTCCTTTTGCACAGTAAATTTTCCATGAACTGTGCAGCTGTGGTGTGAACTGTCTTTCCACCCCAATAAAAAATCGCCTCTGAACTTGAAAACATTTGGTTGAATCGGATTCTGGTAACGCTTTGGAACATTTCCCTGTTTGTGGTGAAATAATAAATTTCGGGATACTATAAAATCTGTAAGAATATAAATAGAGTCTTTGTTCTGTGTGCTTAGGTAAAAGGCAAATGCCAGAAACTCAAGCAAAAACTATTCAGCTTATGATTGTTCAGTGTGGCATGAATTAATAATAATAATAAAATGTGACTTCATACCAAGATATAACAATCTGTGAATAATCTGTGAAGTCTCTTAAACAAAATGCACACATAATCGTATGAAATAACAATATGTGAAAAGTTTTGTTGTAGAGTTCCTAGAAAACCTAGTGACCTTTGACCTTTGACCACAATGACCTCTGGCATCCACATATTGTTGCCCTCTTCATGAGTGGAATTGAACTGGCACCGAGTAATTCTTTAGTTTGGGTTCATGAGAGCATCTTTAATCATTATAAGGCCACACATACACCAGTCTGACTGTGGAAAAAACACTGTTACATTAGTAATATGATGTTAGAGATCTAAAGAGATTAAACCAATGCACAGCTATTTATATGATTATTTATTTATTATAATCTTTTAATTATTCAGCACATTCTCGTTGGCCCTCTAATCAGTTTATGATATGCAAATGAGCCAAGAATCTTGGATCAAGAGACTTGCTGCATTTGGATATTGCTGCTTACAAATTATTATTTTAATCTGGAGAGTTAAGTGAGAAGAAACACAAAATTGCGTAACTGTAATACGTTTTACTGTATGCAGATGTAGCAAAACCACCAACCCCCACATTTAAGTGTGTAAATGTGATATAACATGATGTGATTTATTAATTTTTGGCATGACTATCCTTTTAACTGAATATTTTAACTCACAGTGACTGAGCGTTTGAGACAGAGACGACAGCGTGTGTATTCACCCTCTCACCCTTTACTGTTCTTCTGTAACTATCATCTATTGCTGAGATGTCATTCCTGCCCTCTCGTATTACAGCTGATGGTAAGAGATGACATATAGATGCCCGCAGTATTTAAAAATTAATGCCCTGACAAACACACAGTTAACTCCTCACTTACCGCTCTGCACACATAAACACATACTGTAACTTAGTGACATGGGTTACATAATCAAAAGCTGTCAGTGGAGAATAGGGGAAGTGTTCAATAAAAACACACAACTCACAGACTTATATAAATAGGTACAAAACACCTTATTAGTTTGAGCACAACAGGCTGGATCTGTCAATAGCTTGTTTAGCTCTGATTAGTGGTGTTTGCCACTATATATAAATTACATATAAATACATTTCGGCTACATTGAAGGTTCACAAGAGCACAGTGGCCTCCATAATTCTGAAATGGAAGAAGATTGGAACAACCAGGACTCTTACTAGAGCTGGCCGTCTGGCCAAACTGAGCAATCGGGGGAGAAGAACCTTAGTAAGAGAGGTGACCAAGAACCCGATGATCACTCTAGTTGAGTTCCAGAGATCATGTGTGGAGATGGGAGAAACTTGCAGAAGGACGACCATCACTGCAACACTCCACTCGATCTGGAATTATGGCAGAGTGGCCAGACGGACGCCTCTCCTCAGTACAAGACACATAAAAAAGCTCCTAAATGACTCTCAGACTGTGAGAAACAAGATTCTCTGGTCTAATGAAACAAAGACTGAACTGTTTGGCCTCAAATCCAAGCGTCATGTCTGGAGAAAACCAGGCACCGCTCATCAACGGTGAAGCATGGTGGTGGTAGCATCATGCTGTGGGGGTGTTTTTCAGCGGCAGGGACTGGGGGACTGGTCAGGGTTGAAGGAAAGCTGAACGCAGCAAAATACAGAGATATCCTTAATGAAAACCTGGTCCAGAGCACTCAGGACCTCAGACTGGGCCGAAGGTTCACCTTCCAACAGGACAATGACCCAAAGCACACAGCCAAGACAATACAAGAGTGGCTTAGGGACTCTGTGAATGTCCTTGAATAGCCCAGCCAGAGCCCAGACTTGAACCCAATCGAACATCTCTGGAGAGACCTGAAAACGGCTGTCCACCGACGGTCCCCATCCAACCTGACAGAGCTTGAGAGGTTCTGCAGAGAAGAATGGCAGAAAATCCCCAAATCCAAGAGTTGCAAAGCTTGTTGCATCATACCCAAAAAGACTTGAGGCTGTAAACGCTGCCAAAGGTGCTTCAACTAAATACTGAGTTAAGGGTCTGAATACTTATGTCAATGTGATATTTCAGTTGTTTATTTGTAATATATTTGCAAAGTTATCAAAAATCAGATTTTTGCTTTGTCATTATGGGGTATGGAGTGAAAATTGATGTGGAAAAAAAATAATTTAAAGCATTTTAGCATAAGGCTGCAACAAAATGTGGGAAAAAAATGCACTGAATGCACTGTATATAATGTATGTATATATATATACAAATTATGTAAATATATTATAATTATGTAAATCATTTATATATACTGTATATATTTAGTGTATATATATATATATATATACACATACATACACTCACCAGCCACTTTATTAGATACACCTGTACATCTACTTATTCATGCAATTATCTAATCAGCCAATTATGTGGCAGCAGTGTAATGTATAGAATCATGCAGATACGGGTCAGGAGCTTCAGTTAATGTTCACATCAACCATCAGAATGAGGAAATAATGTGATCTCAGTGATTTGGACCGTGGCATGATTGTTGGTGCCAGATGGGCTGGTTTGAGTATTTCTGTAACTGCTGATCTCCTGGGATTTTCACACGCAACAGTCGCTAGATGGTAAAGAAAGAGAATGGTGCGAAAAACAAAAAACATCCAGCAGCGGCAGTTCTGTGGACATAAAACGGCTTGTTGTTGAGAGAGGTCAATGGAAAATGTCCAGACTGGGTCAAGCTGACAGGAAGGTGACAGTAACCCAAATAAACCCGTGTTATATATATATATATATATAATAATATATATATATATATATATATATATATATATATATAATAATATATATATATATATATATATATATATATATATATATATATATATATATATATATATACCAGACACAATAACACAGTTAACAGGGTAATACTTTCAGGTGGTTTTTCAGTGCGGGTTGGAGTCGGGTTAGTAGTGCATGTGGGTGTTGATATATGTCATGATATATAAGCAAATGCTGCTCATTTCAGGTGGTGTATCCCCATGAAGATATGCCTGCAGATACCTTGAGATGTCAAACCCCACTCACCAGTGGAGACCTAATGAATTATTCATCTATTTTGCACTGTCTCTCTCTCTCTCTCTCTCTCTCTCTCTCTCTCTCTCTCTCTCTCTCTCTCTCTCTCTCTCTCTCTCTCTCTCTTCTGCAGAGGTCGCATTTACCACTCACACTTACAGTTTCCAACTGAAGTGTGAACATCCTCTGTATGTACACCAAAATTGCTTTACATGGCAAAAAAATAGCACATAGTTGCCATAGTTCACAGTCCAGTTCTCTGCATTGCTGTAACAGTCCAGTGTTGCAAATTTCAAGTCTGAACACTTATTGAAGTAATGTCAATACATGCCCATTTGTTTATAGCTAGCTACCTGAATAATTTCTTATCTGGTTTAATGTTACAGACATTAAGGTAACTCTATCGCCCCCTATCAGCGAGTGCTGAGGTTTGTTACCGCTACAGTAACGCAGGAATACATGTTTAATGAATATTCCGGGTTCAATACAAGTTATGTTCAATCAACAGCTTTTGTGGCATAATGTTGATTACAAAAATAAAAAATAATGGAAAAAATATTTTGGAATCGTCCCTCCTTTTCTTAAAAAAAAGTTACAGTGAGGCACTTACTATGGAAGTGAATGGGGCCAATTTTTGGAGGGCTTAAAGCAGAAATGTGAAGCTTATAATTTTATAAAAGCACTTATATTATTTCTTCTGTTAAAACTCATTTATTATTTGAGCTGTAAAGTCATTTTAGGGTTATAGGGTTTGTTTACATTACATCATCATAACAACGAAGTTGTAAAATTGACTATAACTTTACGCAGAAATGGTTGGTAAGCGATTTTATCACACTAAAATCATGTTAGCGCGCATATTGTTTACGTCTTTGGCTATACTTAAAAATGTTAACATTTAAAAATTGGCCCCATTCACTACTATTGTAAGTTCCTCACTGTAATGAAAAGGAGGGACAAGTCAAAATGTATTTTTGTGGTAATCAATATTATGCCACAAATACTGTCAATTGAGCTTAACCTATATTGAACCCGGAATATTCCTTTAAGTATATAAAGGCCAAAACATTATATACAGAGGTACGTGAACGAAGACGCTTCTAGCTACGCAAGATCAATTTTCTGCGTATAGTTGCGTTCCAAAATGTATCAGTCCGCATGGCCAAAAATGTGTCTGCGTACTTACTTGGGTACATTTCTGGCCTTATATGGCGAAGGGGTTTGATCAAATCCCTATAAGGCCAGAAACGTATTTTACACAAGTACACTATAGTGCATTTTGAGAATGTGACGCCTTCTTCCGTTGTGTCATGTTTGACACATTTTGGAACGCAACAACACACAAAATCTAGCATGCATAGGCAGCTAGAAGTGCCCACATTCAAGTACTTGCATACGTTTCCAAATGAACTCTCAGTAGCAATACAAATAATGATGGTTACATTTGCAAACATCACTCCAAAGGCCTCAAATACACTAACAATCCATACTTAAAATACTCCGAGATGAGCTCATAGGACATTACAGTATGCACAGAAGACATATAGTGCGTTCACTCTTATAAACACTGGGCTGAAAATAGCTGCCCGCATCAACATGAACGAGCAGTTTGAACGCTGGATCACCATTCAAAAGAGCCCTTCATATCAGAGCCTGCGTGTGCTTTTTTCATTTTACTCGCCATGCATAATTCATTTAGCCCAGAGTCTGCAAAGTCCATATGCCACATGAATTAACTCATTACTGTGGTGTTAATTATGGACTAATTTAAGGACTAATAGTTATCCTCAGCACAGCATGTTAATGCTAAACTGTACTGGGGCGATTTAGAGGAAAACTGGACCATATCAGTGTTCCTCAACTTGAACCCAGATTTTATTTTGGGCATGAAGTGGTGACCCAACACAAAGCAAAATTGTTTATTGTACAAAAAATTTCAACAGGCCATTAGGGCTTTAAAGGAATATTCCGGGTTCAATACAAGTTAAGCTCAATTGACAGTATTTGTGGCATAATGATGATTACCACAAAAAAAATATTTTGACTCGTTCATCCTTTTCTTTAAAAAAGCAAAAATTGAGGTTACAGTGAGGCACTTACAATGGAAGTGAATGGGGCCAATTTTTGGAGGGTTTAAAGGCAGAAATGTGAAGCTTATAATTTTATAAAAGCATTTAGATTAATTCTTCTGTCAAAACTCATGTATTATTTGAATGTTACATTTACGTATATAGCACTTTTATGACACTACACTCAAAGTGCTTTACACAGTGAACGGGACTCTCCTCAACCACCACCAGTGTGCAGAATCCACCTGGATGATGTGACGGCAGCCATTGTGCGCCAGTACGCTCACCACACACACACCAGCTATTGATGGAGAGGAGAGAGTAGAGTTATAGAGCCAATTAATAGATGGGATTATTAGGAGGCCATGATTGATAAGGGCCAGTGGGGGGAATTTGGCCAGGACACCAGGGTTACACCCATACTCTTTTTGAGAATTGTCCTGGGATTTTTAATGACCACAGTAAGTCAGAACCTAATTAATGTCTCATCTGAAGGACGGTGCCTTTTTTACAGTATAGTGTCCCCATAAATATACTGGGGCATTAGAAACCGTGTGAAGTTCCCTGCTGCTGCAAATGCTCCACCATCATCCCTGTCCCAAAGAAACCCAAAATCACAGGACTTAATGACTACAGACCCATCGCTCTGACGTCTGTGGTCATGAAATCATTTGAGAGACTGGTGTTGGCCCACCTGAAGAACATCACTGGACCCTTTCTGGATCCCCTTCAATTTGCTTATCAAGCAAACAGGTCTGTGGATGATGCAGTCAACATGGGATTGCATCATATCCTGCAACATCTGGACAGACCAGGGACATATGCAAGGATCCTTTTTGTGGACTTCAGTTCGGCTTTCAACACCATCATCCCAGCTATACTCCAGAATAAATTACACCAAGCTGGTAGCTGGCAATCCACTGACAGATAGACATGGGAACAGAGAGTTGGTGTAATTTATTCTGGAGTATAGCTGGGATGATGGTCATTAAGTCCTGTGATTTTTGGTTTCTTTGGGACAGGAATAATGATTGAGCGTTTGAAGCAGCATGGGAATTCACACTGCTCCAATGATCTATTGAAGATCTGTGTGAAGATGGGGGCCAGCTGGTTAGCACAGGATCGAAGACACGTTGGTGAGACGCCATCTGGGCCTGAAGCTTTCCTTGTCTTTTGTTTCCGAAAGACCCGGCTCACATCATCTTCACAGATCTTAAGTACAGGTTGAGTAGCAGGAAGGGGGAGGAGGGGGTTTGCAGGAGGTGTTGGTGTTTGTGTGAAGTGAAGGTCAGAGTGGGTGTGGGGTGTGAGATTGGGCCTCTCAAATCTGCAGTAGAACACATTCAGGTCGTCAGCCAGTTGTTGGTCCACCACAGGGTTGGGGGCAGGAGTCCTGCAATTTGTGAGTTGTTTCATGCCACTCCACACTGATGCAGGGTCATTAGCTGAAAACTTGTTTTTCAGCTTCTCAGAGTATCTTCTTTTAGCCAAAAAGACGACTACAAAAGGACAGTTTGGACTGCTGAGAGGATTATTGGTTGCCCTCTGCCCTCCCTTCAAGAACTATACACTTCCAGAGTAAGGAAAAAGGCTGTAAAAATCACTCTGGCCCCCACTCACCCTGCCCACTACCTTTTTGAACCGTTGCCTTCTGTCCGGCGCTACAGAGCTCTGAGCACCAGAACCATCAGGCAGAGGAACAGTTTTTTCCCTCAGACTATCCATCTCATGAACAGTTAAAACTGCCCCATTGAGCAATAATTATGTGCAACACACAGCTTAGTCTATATATATTTATCCAACATACCCTACCTCTTCTGCCATTATATTCCCTTGCACTGTCTGTATATAACAGATTTGTATTTGTACATACGTATATATATATATATATATATATATATGTATATTGTCTTATTGTGTATTTCTATATATACTTATATTTTAATTTGTATTATTTTTTTATTATTATCTCTGTCTTGTTGTTGTATTGTTTGTGCACTGGAAGCTCCTGTCACCAAGACAAATTCCTTGTATGTGTAAGCATACTTGGCAATAAAGCTCATTCTGATTCTGATTCTGTCTTGTGTTTATACTTATGAAACCGTGAGTATTTTAATGTTAACAGATTGGCCCCATTCACTTCCATTGTAAGTGCCTCACTGTAACACAGATCTTTTTTTATTCTGGGTTGCAGTTAAAATCATTTTTGTGATAATAAACACTGTGCCACAAATACTGTCGACTGAACGTAACTTTTTTTGAACCTGGAATATTCATTTAGTTGTTCTGATGTTCTGTAGAGTTTCTTTTTTTACTTTAGGTGGGCAGAGTTAGCAATTTTGCATTTCATCTGTGCAACCCATGAAGGTTGGCTCTCTCTCTTGCCATCTTGTCTGTGCCAACCAGAATTTTCTTTCTTTGTCGTTTTGTGCTCACCCACTCCCAAGCGTTCCCCTGTTCCAAACCAAAAAGCGGAGGATAGATAAATGTGAAATGACACAAGAGAACGCTTTGCTTTCCTTGGACAAACAGCCACCGTGTGGTTTTAAGAGCTGAAGGCAGCGGCGTAGCTAGACCCTGGCTGATAGGGCTGAAGCCCCGGATCTTTTGTTAATAGCCCCGAATGTTTTTTTGTGATGAGAAAAAAGAAAAAAAGAAAAAAGGAACGCTTAATGTTCATTACATCAGGGTACAAAAGCAACAAGGCAGGCTTCAATTTTGGTTTCAAATGTAAATTAATTCCTATCAGTGAGCCGAACATTACATTAACATTGCATTAATTGGGGGGCCTGGGTAGCTCAGTGGTAAAGACGCTGGCTACCACCCCTGGAGTTCACTAGTTCAAATCCCAGGGCATGCTGAGTGACTCCAGCCAGGTCTCTTAAGCAACCAAATTGGCCCAGTTGCTAGGGAGGGTAGAGTCATATGGGGTAACCTCCTCGTGATCACTATAATGTGGTTTGTTTTCAGTGGGACACATGGTGAGTTGAGCGTCATTGCCACGGTCAACACACAGGGCCTCCACTGTCTTCACTTATCCTGGAAGCTTTTATATCGAGAGGAATTTGCAAAAACGAAATATGACAAAGCACACCTGATTATGGAAGCAGATTGTGTAAAAGAAAAGATTGTTCTGCACAAAATTATTGTAAAAATAATATGTCAATATGCAGTTAATTAGGTCGAATACTGGTTGTAATGTTTAAACAAACAACGCAATGTTTTGATAGAGCCACATAGTCACAGTGTTTACACATTTCTGAGAAATTAACTTAACGAATACCTTACTTATAATTGTGTCTGCAAATTACCCCGGGATATTTTAACATAAAAAGTATACACTATACCTTTAAGAAAAATATAATATCTAATTTTATTTCTTTTGATTTTACCCAGGCATGTTTTTGACAGGTTTCGTGAGATTTACCCCAAAAGCTTGTCGAATATTAGGTGAGGATGCCAGTAACTCTGAATCACCAGTGCTTTAGGTCACCCACACATAATACTGAATGAACTAAATGGACTCGGAACATCAAACAAGCTTCAAATTGAGCCGGTTTGAAAGAGTGATTCTGTTTCATGTCCAGGTCACTTCAAATAGCTGTGAACTCATGAACTGAACTTTGACTATTGAGAGCCCTGCAACTCATAATGACCTCATTTAGCTTAACTGCTATTTTTAACATCACAAGAGCTCAGTTCTGTAATATGCAACAGTCCGAATCCATCTTTAATAATAAAAAATGTAATTAGATGTGCTCTGAGCAACAGTGCAGTGTCAACTCTGGTTGAACGATGTGTGTGTGTGTGTGTGTGTGTGTGTGTGTGAGACAGACGTGCATAGTAATGCATTTTTAATCCCTGCACTGAAAGAGAGCTCGGCTGCAGCACTTCTTTTATGCATTGTGATTCCACAGGGAATAAAGCATCTGCTGAGACAGCACAAATGATGCACGATTCACCAACATGCCTTTTATGTTTGCTGAGGGCATTCTTGTCTTTTAAAAAGGTGTGTATGTGTGTTCTGTGGTGGAGAATCCCTCTGTCAAAGTTTATTCAGTGTCAGATAAATTGTATTGTAAGATAAATGTCAGTATGACATATACAGTATATTGCACAACAGTACAAATGTATCAGCTGAATGAGATCACTTTGTTAAACCGAAAGCCCCTAAATGTCAACACTTATCAGTGTAATGTAAAGGATGTGACAAAAGTTGCATGTTTTCTGCATTGGAAGTTGCTGGGTTGCATTTATAACAGTATGTGAAGCAATTACATAATAATGAGGCTGCATAATCACGACTCCTGTGATGGGGGGCGTTCCCCTTAGCACGTGGAGGCAGCTGGGCATCAGGTGTTTCCTGAAACGCTCTTCTCTGATCTGCTCAATCAAGATGCTTCATGTGTTTAATTTGTCTGGTTCAAGTCTCCATATGTCCTCCAGGATTAGACAACAGCCCCAACATCTCAAGATGCTCCCGGAGACGGTATCTTAGCAACGGTGGCAGCGGAGACAATGAGCTGAGTGCTCCAAATATGGACCTGAAGGAAATCTAGTTTCCAACTAGCAAAACATCTAGAGAGATGACAAATGCATAGTTTGGTGTGACATCTACTGTATGTTAGATCAACTGAATAGTATTTCTCACTATGAATAACTGAGTGAAGGTTAACTTTCAATTCTGTGGAGCTCTCACAGCACTCTCATATTTTAGATACTTACGATAGCTTGACAAATCCAACATACTGTTATTGTACAAACCTGAGACCAAAATGTCATTATGTACCTCTTACTTGAGCCTTCAAGCTACTAAACTCGGCACAGACTTGCAGGTTATTCTGACTGGGGTTTCTAAGTCTTTTAGAACTGGTTTTCCTGTAGCAGACGATTAAACATCCCATGGACTTTCTGAGTGTAATTCCTCTTAGAATTGCTTAAAGCTACACCCACAAAACTTGTCATGGTCCTTTAGGACATTCCCACTTAGTACACAGTATTTGATTGATCAGAATTATGCTTTAGTAACCATCTACTAATTGCCTAGCAACCACCTAGAATAACCTAAAATCACTTAGCAACCACCCAGAACACCCTAGCAACCAGACTTTTATTTTTTTATTTTTGTCACACATTATACGTTTGCACATATACAGTGAAATTACTTTTTTTCACATATCCCATCTAAGCTGGGGTCAGAGCGCAGGGTCAGCCATGATATGGTGCCCCTGGAGCAGATAGGGTCAAGGGCCTTGCTCAAGGGCCCAACAGTGGCATATTGGGGCTTGAACCCCCACCTTCTGATCAATAACCCAGAGCCTTAACCGCTGAGCCACCACTACCCCTAAAACCATCTAGTTACTGCAGGGAAACCACCCAGAAAACCATAGCAATCACCTGGTACACCCTAAACACCACCTAGCAACCAATTAGACTACCCTAGCAACCACCTAAAACAACTTAAATACCACCTAGCAACCACCTAGAACACCCTAGAAACAACCTAGCAACCACCCAGAATACCCTAAAACCACCTAGCACCCAGAACATCCTAGCAACTACATAAACACCCTAAAACTCACCTTGCAACCACCCAGACCATTGTAAAACCACCTAGCAACCACCCAGAACAATCTAAGAACAACCTCACAACTACACAGATCACCTTAGCAACCACCTAGAAAACCCAAAATCCACTTAGCAACCATCCAAAACACCCTAAAAACCACCTAGCAATCACATAGAACACCCTAAAACCACCTAGCAACCACCTGGTGTACATAGCCATCCTCAAAAGCATCCTAAAACCCACATAGCAACCATTCAGAATACCTTAGCAACAACCTAAAACAACCTAAAAACACCTACCAACCACCCAAAGCATCCTAAAAACCACATGGCAACCACTCAGATCACCTTAGCAAACACCTAGATCACCCAAAAAACCACCTCACAACTACCTATATCACCTTAGCAACTACCTAGAACACCCTAACACCACCTAGCAACCACCCAGAGCAGCATAGCTATCCCCTAAACCCCCCTAAAACCAACAGAACAACCTTTCTGTGTACCTTAGCAACAACCTAAAACAACATAAAAACACCTACCAACCATCCAAAGCATTATAAAAACCACATGGCATCCAGAGTACCCTAGCAACTACCTAGAACACCCTAAAAACCATCTAAAGACTACCTGGAGCACCCTGGCAACCACCTAAAACACACTAAAACCACCTAGCAACCACCCAGAGTACCCTAGCAACTACCTGGAAGACCCTAAAAACCACCTCGCAACAACACATATCACCTTAGCAACAACCTAGAATACTCTAAAAACCACCTAGCAATCACCCAGAACACCCTAAAAACCACCTAGCAACAACTCGGAGCACCATAGCCACCCCCTAAAACACCCTAAACTGCACACTAAAACCATTCAGAACACCCTGGCAACCACATAAAACACATTAAAACCACCTAGCAACCACCCAGAGCACCCCAGCAACTTCCTAGAACAGCCTTAAAACCACTGCACGACCACCTGGAACACCCTAAAAACCACCTAGCAACCCACCAGACCACACTGGCAACCCCTTAGAACACCCTAAAACCACATAGCAACGACCTAGAACACCCTAAAAACCACATAGCAACCACCCAGATCACCTTAGCAACCACCTAGAATACCCTAAAAACCACCTAGCAATCATCCAGGACACCCAAAAACCACCTAGCAACAGCACGGTGCACCATAGCCACCCCCTAAAACCCCCTAAAACCCCACATTGCAACTATTCAGAGCACCCTGGCAACCACATAAAACATACTAAAACCACCTAGCAACCACCAAGAGCACCCCAGCAACTTCATAGAACACCTTTAAAACCACCTCGCAACCACCTAGTATACCCTAAACACCACCTGAAACACCCTAAAAACCACCTTGCAACCACCTAGAACACCCTAAAAACCACCTAGCAACCACCCAGAACACCCTAAAACCACCTAGCAACCACACGGAGCGCCATAGCCACCCCCTAAAACACCATAAAACCCACATTGTAACCATTCAGAGCACCTTAGCAACCATCTAAAACAACCTAAAAACATCTTCCAACAACCCAGAGCATCCTAAAAATCACATGGCAACCACCCAAAGCACCCTAAAAACCATCTAAAGACTACCCGGATCACCTTGGCAATCATCTAAAACACACTAAAACCATCTTGCAACCACCCAGAGAATCCTAGTAACCATCTAGACCACCCTCGCAAACACCTGGAAAACCACCTAATAATGTCCTAGGAACAACATGGAACACCTTAACAGCCACATAGCAAGGCCTACAAACTCTTGTCTCTTAAAACTGCACATATAACCTTCAAACCTAAAAATAAACGTCAAACTGTTTTCAACCTTCAGGCGAAGGGTTTTCAAGACAACCTTCAAAGTTTATCCAGTCAAACTTTCCTTTTCTAGTTAGTTTGTAATCAAAACGAATGCAACGCTTATTATAAGCCTTTTACTAAAGCAGTTTGTTTGCCACATCCAAACAGAAATGGCAGAGATGTCATCCCAAGTGCCACATTAAGATTTCTTTTGATGGAATGATCTAAAAATCCAGAAGACGTGATGATGTTTCCAAACCCAAAATAAATCACTCTATGTCTTTTTAATAGGATGGAAAACTTGCTGTTTGATCTCATTACGGCTTTCATTTCTATTAGACCACAGACAGTCGCTGTGTGTGTGTGTGTGTTACACAATGTGAGTAGTTTCAGCAGCAGAGAGCCAATTACCTGCATACTTTCTCTTTATGGGTCTCTCAGCACTAAAGCCATTCACATATTCATCTCATTATAGATAAACAGACAATACATTTACATTACATGCAGCAAACAATGGCACGGTTCTATCTATATTCTGCTCTAAATCAAGAACTCACTTTGAAACCACAGTCCTTCTGGCAACATTACGTTCTCTAAAAGTTCTGTCAAAGTTATGAAAAGCAGTAACGTTGATAGAACGTTTTTTCAACGTTTTCTGTTGTTGATAAACGTTTTCAAAACATTAGCATGAAAACGTTATTCATACTTGTTAGTGGAATGTTCTTTAAATGTTACTACATTGTAAAAAAAACATATTTCCACAATTTGCCATCACAACTTTATACTTAGAGTTACTCACGTTGCTTGGCTAACATACCTTGTGTTTCTGTTGAGTAAACTAATGGCATATTTTAATGCGCTGATGTAAAATAAAATAAAAATTGATGGTTGAAATATAATAAAATTGTCATATTTTTCTAAATATATTTATTAATTTTCAGTTACAAGAAACAATGCAATTAGTAAAATGAATGTGGTTTCACATTAAAGAGCTGAAGTGAATTACAAGTGATAGAACAATTATTATATAAATAAATATGTATAAATAACCACGGAAGAACGTTGAGAAAACGTTTGCATAATGAGAAAATCGAACGTCCCAGTAACGTTTTGCATAACATTTGAAAAACGTTGAGAGAACGTTTTTATAACGAGAGGACGGAACGTTCCCATAACCAAAGAAGAACGTTAATACAACGTTTACATTTTAAACGTTCTTAGAACTTTCATAAATAACATCTTCACAACCTAATGCAAACATTAGGAAAACTTTCTTAGAACATAAAATTGTTAGCTGTGATGATCATGAATCATTATTTGTTGTCACTTTTCAAAGGCCATTACATAAGCAATGCTCTTAAAACATCTAAATAACTGCTCTTTTTTTGTTATGGGTGACATCCCAGAGAAAACATTACCATGGTAACCATAGTTTTAGCCAAAATACTATTGTTCTTTGTTTATTAGTGGTGTTGGCTTAGTCAAGCATCATTATTATGTATTTTGTAGTGTGAAATACTATGTTAGATAAAATTTTATATTACATCAAAATTAACCTTGCATGAAAAGTAGCTCGTTTATACGTGATTTTGACCTGTCCTAGAAGGTCTTGACCTTTTCGACTGTATCCGACAACTAAAATCATACAACAAAAATAATTAATCCAAAGTGATAATTAATTTAAAAGAGACCAGAATTATAAATGTAATGAGGTTTGGTTTAGATTAGTGGTTTTCAGTCGGTCCTAGAGCAGGTCACGTCCAGGTCAGTTCATCGAGTCTCTCCTACTGATCATGTGTGTTAAATAAGGGAGCTACATTTGTTTCTATCGGACACAAATTACTAATTACCTTGTGCGACCTTCGAGACATTTTTGTCTTTTTCATTTTTGTTTTTTCAATCATTTTGGCTGTGTTAATGCCAACAGCATACATTTTGCCAAAGGTGTGTATTTTTGGGGGAATTTTGATATTTCAACCTCAGTTCCTATAATGCATCTATAATACACTGTGTACACAAAATAGTCACACTCAGGACCTTCAGGACAAAAATGTCCCCATTGAAACCCATTAAAACTGCAATATTTGATCCCAGTGCCATTAAAGCATAAAATCACGAATTCTATGATATTATGCTTTCATTCCGGAGCCCTGGCTTCAAAATGTACATTTTTAATATTTTCCACCAGATGGCGCCATTTTTCTCATGTTTAGCCTATGGAGTAAATACAAGCTTTTTTCCTATTTTCTGTATTATAGAGCACTGCAGGCCAATTGAATAAATGATGCAGATACAATTGTGTGGGTGTGTTTGTATGGATGTCAGAGTGTTTTGTATGTGTGTATTGAGAAATGTGTGTGTGTATATGTGTGTGTGTGTGTGTGTGTAAAAAACAACAGTGGCATTATGTAAACAAACTGGCATTTAAAGGGTTAAAATCTGACACTGCACAAAAAAGTAATAATGCATCAAAATCAATGTTGTTGCTAATCATTGACATACCCCAGACTGTGATGATAAAAAAAAAAAAAAAAACATTTTTTTTTTTTAAAAATCAGTTTAGCATTTAGTATATGGAAAATAATTAATTATTTGTGTTTCTTTTTTCATAAAAAACAACAGTGGCATTATGTTAACAAACTGGTTTTAAAGGGTTAAAATCCTGAAAATGAATGAATATTTGGTAGTTATGATCAGGACTGATGTTGGTTAAAAAATCGAAGTCATTGAAAGTGGAAAATAATATTAATGTATAATATTATTATGGAAGTTTTTTGACGCGGACATTTTTGTCCTCGGAGGACCTCTGAGTAACTTGTTTAAATTGATGCACAAGGGTTAATACAGATTAATATGAGGAAATCAAGGGAAGTATCTTGGCAAATGTGGTAAATTAAATTACTTTTGGGTGGGCCTCA
The DNA here is from genome assembly GCF_019703515.2 of Myxocyprinus asiaticus. NCBI lineage: Eukaryota > Metazoa > Chordata > Actinopteri > Cypriniformes > Catostomidae > Myxocyprinus > Myxocyprinus asiaticus. The sequence continues at coordinate 30,218,383 of NC_059388.1, read as the reverse complement.
ATAAAAATGGATGGGCCAAGTTTTCGCCCAAATTTATTTTTTACCAAAGAGAAGCGGCACATTCAAATTGCTCTTTCACACTTTCAGAAATAAGAATTTATGCATTTCTTAAACCGTTTTATAAATATATATCAAGTCAGAGAATAATCTCTAATACTCTGGGTGGGCCTTGGTCTAATTTGGGTGAGCTTAGGCCCACTCCTGGCTACGTCACTGGTTGTATGATTTTTAAGCATCTTTTATAATTACAGGCTTTTGTTTTCAGAGTGAAATTCTAACAATCACCACTAGAGTGTGCTAATGTTACATCACAATGATGCCAGTAAAGTACATTCAAATTTACACGTGTCTTCTAGCGCCCTCTTCTGGCTATTGGAGTAAATGCAATTTAAATAACTGACAACAGATGAAAGAATATTCTAGAGTAAATCAGATCTCATTTTGCCAGACTAAGCACATTTGTCCTTCACAGGTACCAAGATATGGCACTAATATTATTTTACATCAGTACAGAATTAGTTTTTTGCAGACCCATAACTAGTCCTAACCACATAAAAAACAATACAATGCTAGTTTAGTCAAAAAATAAAATAAAATCAAACTCCTTCGTGAAAATGTATATTTAACAACATTGTTGAATAAACATCCAGGAGCAGAGGATATTTAGCACGGGCTACTTATATTAAAATGAATGGGAGAAATGAACACCCAACGGAAATATAATTAATAATTAGCATGATTATTAATATTGGCAACACTGTTATTCCTAGCAACAATTTTGCAACAATAAACAGCGTAATTACGTGAAATGCTGCATGCTTTTAAACCGGTTTAATGACATGAATCAATTCCCTAAAATGAATCGGACTTCCCAACAGGAACAGGAACCACTTGTTTACACAACAAAATCAACTTGATTACACAAATAAATTGATGTTCACATATACAGAGCAAAGAGAGGCCAGAAATAGAGTGTTTTCATTTATTTGGTGATGTCACAGGTGACAAACTTACAGGAAGTTATTGTAATACAGCATCATCTGTACATAGACACAGGTGCAGGAGATGCTCTCTGGTGTGACAATTATCTACAACAACAAAATAACATGGATCACCCTGGGGCAAATAACACAAATTAACAAGATGAACTAAACTAGAAGCATAAGGGTGCAACATGGAAAAGAACAGACTTCATATAGACGTTGATCCCTGGTTTTGTTGTGGATATAAGCAGGGATGAGACATCTATGGCAGGTTTTAGCTCTAGGACAAAAGCTAAAAAAGTGTGTTTTTGTGTACACAATTCACAGTGAGTAACACTATGATACACTGAGCTAGAAACAGACTCAATATGGCACATTCACTCGAAAAGAGAAACAAGATGGTAGAAATCAAGCGATCCCGTAAACTCCGGCCCGTCTTTTACTTCAAGACCTGCTTGTAAAGGCACATTGTTTTTAGTAGTTATTATATTCACATGAGCACATTCAAACATCTGATTGGGCGGTGTGCAAGTGATCAGGTGACCAAATGTACGCCCAGCAAACAAAGACACGTGGGCTATGGGTGACACACATTTCTCTAGAAATAAAAAAGGAAATTGATTATTTACTATGTACAGATGTGAAGCTAATACTCTATTCTACTCTCAGACTATTTGGCTTTGTAAATGTACATCTAGTCTGATGTAACAGTGGCGCACGAGTGTCTAGCAACTACAAAAGTATGCAACAGTATTTTCTGCTACACGTCTACATCTACTATATTGAATTAAACGCCCTGTATACTGTACACGCTTCCTTATCATTCAGAAACAGTTCAAATAAATTAAAAAATCACGACTTGTGAACGTATGAAATGTAGAATCCACATACTGGTATTCAATTTAAGATTTCTAGTTCATGAAATTGTTCCCAAAACGCTTTAAAATAATACAAAATTGACCTCCTTACAACTTCATTCATTTAATAAAATTGCAATAAAATATCAGTAACACCAGCAATGCTGAACCTGTTTTAAGCGTTATTTTTGGGTGAATGTCCGGGTCACATTTCACCCCAAAAATCATTAGAAAATTATTATGCATAAAGAAAATGAAGCCTGTTTTTACGTTCAATAAGACTTTAATCAATGTTCAATTATTTGCATGTGCATATTTCAATGGTTATTTTTAATTAGATTCTCATTAGTGCAATATATTTTTTATTTATAATTTATTTAAATCAGCATAAATTAAGGGCAGTACAAGAAATACCCTAAGATGTATCAATACATTACACTTCAAATAATATCTTTTTTTTTTTTTATGACAATAATGAGATTTGGTGGTAAAATGTGCTTAATTGGCATGAAAATGGCTTCATTCTTTCTTAAAAATTTGGAGGTGAAATATAACCCGAACATGTCCTTAAAGGGACAGTTCGCCCAAAATGAAAATTCTCTCATTTACTCACCCTCATGCCATCTCAGATGTGTGACTTACTTTCTTCTGCAGAACACAAACGAAGATTTTTAGAAGAATATCTCAGCTCTGTAGGTCCATACAATGTAAGTGAATGGTGACCAGACTTTTGAAGCTTTGAAAAGCACATAAAGGCAGCATAAAAGACTCCAGTGATTTAATATATGTCTTCTGAAGCTATGCAATCACATTGGGTGAGAAACAGATCAATATTTCAAAACTTTTTCTATAAATCTCCACTTTCACTTTCAGAATGTGAAAGTGAAAGTGGAGATTTATAGTAAAAAAGGACTTAAATATTGATATGTTTCACATCCACACCTATCATATCACTTCAGAAGACATGGATTAAACCACTGGAGTCTTATGGATTACTTTTATGGTTCATTTATGTGCTTTTTGGACCTTCAAAGTTCTGGCCACCAATCACTTGCATTGTAAGGAACAACAGAACTGAAATATTCTTCAAAAAATTGTAGTTTGTTTTCTGCAGAAGAAAGAAAGTCATGCACATCTGGGATGGCATGAGGGTGAGTAAATGAGAGAATTTTCATTTTTGGGCGAACCATCCCTTTAACAGGAGTTTGAAGCTTTACTGATATCCTCCAATACAGCAGGGGGCATTCAAGGGAGTTGAAAATATAAAATAAACATTTTAAAACAATGGTTTGGGGGATGCTGGGATTTTCCCCTTTTTGAAGAGTAAAAGAAAAAACATTCCCACAATGCACTTCTCCTCAAGAGAAGCTAGCATGGCCGTCCTTTTGCAGCGATCACAGCACAAATTCATATAAAAACAACACAAATAAAAACCGAATGTGTTGTAAGGTGATATCGAGTGAAGGATGGAAAGTTTGTTCCCGGGTCGATCCTCGACTTCCGAGCTGAAGACGTGGGAGTGTCTTGGCAGTTTGTGGTGTTATTTAAAGATGAAGTTGAGGAACACCTGGAGGATGATGAGGAAAAGAATGATGGCGAAGTCTCTGTGCGTGAGGAACGAGCTCTCCGCCGCCGACTGACTCGCCACTCGACCCCTCAGAGCGGTCACACTCCTGAACGAAATGTAAATAATTATTGTGAAATGTAGTTTGTCATTATGAAATGAGAATTTTCACATGCAGTATGTTAATAACCTGTTAATATCCTCCTGGGTTTGTCTGATCGACTCAATGGCACTTTGGATTTCACTTAAATCTGTTGCTTTCTTCCTCAAGCGACTGGTGTGTTTGCTTTTGTGCCCTGAAACAAAGATGATGTCACAAAACATCGTTCAATACTTTATTATATTTTCAAAAGAAATTGTAAGAGGTGCCGCCATGTAAAAACTCGCTGCCACTATGTGGGAGTTCCGTTCAAACGATACAAATGTTCACACAAACGCGTGGGGTAGTTCACACCAAACACGTTTTTGCGGCACATCTGGCTGTTTTTCAGCATCTAGCGCAGGAGCGCTGTTTTTTTAGACATCAACTTTTAAAAACGAGTCTTGAGACACCCGTGATCTGTTTTTTTCCGTTGCACCACGTCTTAACTTTTTTTAACGCAACAACATGTTCAGTGTAAACAGCCCTTTTGCACTGAATTTTAATACTTTTAACCTCTTCAACTCTGCGGACCCGCCGGTGGGCCCAAAAGGGGGCGCTATGTCGCGAAAAAAGTTTACGCTTAAATTGTTCAAATCTCCAAATACATAAGTCAGGCATATGGGGTATCGTTAGAAAGCTTAGAATCTGATCTTTTCATAACTAGCCATCATTTCTGCATTTACATAAAATAACAAAATAGAGATCTGAAAATATTAGCGTCGCAAATCAGCGCCACCTAGAGGTCATGTGGTAGAAATATTAAAATAAATACGTATAAAAGTCTTTCATATAGCACTTTATTAGACAAGTTATATATCAAATTAAAGCTTTCATTCTCATGAATGCAACTGTATAGTTTATTTTGTTGCACTAATACCACAGTTTGAAATATTTTCAAAAGAATCACAAAGTGAAATATGATAGTTGGAAGACATCAAATACAAACGTCTCTTTTATGCGCAGATCACTGCTGCTGTAAGCCCCAAATAGCTAAAAAAAAATGTAGAACTGCTTTTATCTTAGGCAGTTTTCTAAAAAGAAATTGCCATTTTGAACTTGTCTGTGACCTTCTTTGGCTGAATAATCCAAAGTTATATCTTAGATGTCCAGAACAAAATATGCAGTCCAGCAGGAAAAGCATGCAAAACAAATCATCAGATATATGTTTCCACTATTGATGATAAAATGTTATTTGTTATCGCAAAGGGGAGGATTCCCCTCAGCTTTCTAGATTGAGCTTCTAGTCCACTCAGAGGCCGAGATATTCGATGAAACAATGAAGGTGGTGCATGAACTGAAAATTAGACTGAATGTCTATGGACGAGCACATCTCTGAGGGCTAAAATGCATTAGAGCGCCACCTACATATCAGATCAACATTCTGTGAGGGAAGGTGATAGAGGAAAAATATTTTTTATCGAACTTGCTGCCATCTAGTGGAATAAAATAAGACTGTTTGGAGGGAGATGGAGAGAAGAGAACCAGAATTACATGCTTACAAACAACAAAAAATTGTATATATTTTTTATTCTTCATCATAAGATTGTAAACATAACATATGCAATATTATTTATGAATAACTGGAGTCTTTTTAGTCCATAGTCCATGTAAATGGTGAGCTTTTAAATTTGAAAGTGAAAAATTGCAGATGGCAGCCAAAAAAAGCCCCAGAGTTCATTTACATTTATGCATTTGGCAGACACTTTTATCCAAACTCACTTACTGTGCATTCAAGGTATACATTGCATCAGTTCCCCTGGAGTCCCATGATGTCCCCCCCCCAACCCCATGATCTACCAGAGCTACATGAACTCAACTACAGTGTTTCCCTTATATGCATTTTGCAGTTTGGATTTCACATGGTTCATTTAATATTCTTGACGCAACATAACGCTTGCCAGCCACATTAAGCTGTGCGCTTTGTACACTGCGAAAGAGACCCCACCACACACACAAATACACATGCATACTCACAGTGACGTCACCGCAGAACACACGTGTCAAACTCACTTCATTTTAAGTGGCCTGCAAGCTCATTTCTGAAATGTAGGATGGCAGGTGATCGTAAGGTCTCACTGAACAATCAGTTAGCGCTTTCCTCTTGAATATTAATTAACCTTTTCCTGTCACCTGTATGTTTTGGAGCGCATTTTGCTCGCTTCAAAAGCGGAATGAATCAGCGCTACACGGATCAATTATCAACACGGCTCAATCATGGATAGAGCAGCACGAGTGCAGAGCAGGTGCGGTAATATTTGAAATGCGCTTGTGAACCATTGTGGTGCGCGGCGGGGATTGTGAAACCCCTCTGAATGTGGTACAGAATTGTCTGTTGCAAAACTCTTATGTCTCGGTGATGAAACTAGTTTAAAACAAACAGCCCCCACATTATAAACGGCAGTGACAAAGAAAACAGGAGAAAACATCAATTAGAAGGCTTTTCAATTCTCAGATCACAACGCTTACAAAACTTTACCATGGATTTACTGCAGTAACACTAACTTGTACTGTATTAACTATGGTAGTTGTGGTAGAAAAACTTTCTAAATGTATTTAGACTGCTGTTTTTTCATTACAAAAATGCCATAGTTCTTTATAGAGAAACCATAGATACTATGGTAGTGAGGAGCCATGCATGGTCATTGTTCATTGTGAATCTATGGATACTATGGAAGAACTATGGTGCATTTTCATAATTATGGACCAAGCTAACAGTTTTCCATCTGTGTAAAAATCTGTTCTCTTGTAATGCCCTCTGATTGTAGGAAAATGTAAGTTGTTTTGTTTGCCTTCAGACTTCAGAGCATGCAAACTCAGAATCAATGCTGTACTGTCAAATGTGCATTTCAATGCACGTAACATTTAATATTAATTGCATGGGTGCTACCAAAGCAGGTGCTGGTGCTACATTTTCAACGGGCCCTTTGAGGGCACAAATAAACCCTGATGTGGCCCAGGCTGAAATTGAGTTTGACACCCCTGTTTTAAGCTATTCTTGGACCAACACTCTTTAATGCGGGTCCGGCGTTGCGGGCTTGTGAATGCACACACAACAGCACTGCTGTTTTAATACTAATACCGAGTAATTTTATTTTTAATGCTGTGTGTCTGAGACTTACTCTCACTGCCAGACGAGTCCTGTCGGTCCGGTTCCGGAGACGAGCAGCCACTTTCTGGACTTTTCAGTTTGTCACTTTTATGTTTTCGTTTTGGTCCTGTCACCTAAACAAATAAAAACAGAACATTTACACACCTTCACCTTTAAATTGCATTCTTAATTCTAAATAGGTTTCTCATGCACACACAAATAAGTCAGGCATGCAAGCGTGTCAGCTGCCGAAGAGCACGTCAAAACCAAAACAAGCCAGCCAGAACAAAAAAAGAAGTTAAAGATGAGGCAGAGTAGTGGTCATGTGACCAGATGATTGGTTGCTTTGCTGAATGATGACTGGTCGTTTGGAGAATAGACAGAGCGCAGGCGGCGATGATGAGACGGAAGCAGAGAGAGGGGTTGTGGGTAGGTGGAAGGGTTTGAGAGGTGGGAAGGGTGGGGACGTACCTGGCTCAGGTAATTGTCCCTCCGGGAGCCCTGCTGGGTACTGAGACTAACTACACTGGCTGAACGTACCATAGGCGTCCTGTGGCGCACTTTGGTTTGAATACAGCCGTCTTTCTCGAACTGAATCAGATCGTTGAGCGGATCCCACGGACGAGTGCTAGAACACAGAAAAACACCAGCCTCACAGTAAACCTGCTATGGTGAAATGCACTTCCTGTTCAGGAGGTGGCAGCAGAACACAAACGTCTGTTAAATAGTCAGTTGTTAGCATGCTATGGCAAGCCGAATTGACTTTTATTCATTTGCAGGATATGAATGGTTGGTATCAACAATTACATTTTCACTCGTTAAAATGCTAATTCTTGATGTCATGCAATTACTACTAGTGAAAGAGCTAATTTATGATATCAGTAATTACATTTGCACTAATAATAACTTTAATTCTTAATATCAAAAATGACGAAATACACATTCTTGATGTCAAAAAGGACTGTGTGAAAAACTAATTGCCCCCTTAAAGTTAATAGCTGGTTGTGCCATCATTAGCATCAACAACTGCAACCAAACACTTCCGATAACTGGAGTTCAGTCTTTCACAACGCTGTGGGGGAATTTTGGCCCACTCTTCTTTGCAGGACTTTGACTAGGCCACTCCAAAACTTTAATTTTGCTTCTTTTGGGCCATTCAGAGGTGGACTTACTCCTATGCTTTGGATCATTGTCTTGCTGAATAATCCAGCTGTGCTTGAGCTTCAACTCACGGATTGATGACCGGACATTCTCCTTTAGGATTTTCTGGTAGAGAGCAGAATTCACGTTTCCCTCAATTATTGCAAGTCACACTGGCCCTGAAGCAGCAAAGCTTCCCACACCATCACACTACCACCACCATGCTTGACCGTAGGTATGATGTTCTTTTTGTGGAATTCTGTGTTTGATTTGTGCCAGATGTAACAGGACCCCTGTCTTCCAAATGGCTCCACTTTCGACTCATCAGTCCACAGAACATTCTCCCAAAAGGTTTGAGGATCATCAAGGTGTGTTTTGGCAAAATTCAGATGAGCCTTAATGTTCTTCTGGGTTAGCGGTGGTTTTAGCCTCGCCACTCTTCCATGGATGTCATTTCTGCCCAGTGTCTTTCTGATAGTGGAGTCATGAACAGTGACCTTTAGTGATGCGAGAGAGGCCTGCAGTTCCTTGGATGATGTCCATGGCTTTTTTGTGACTTCCTGGATGAGTCGTCGCTGTGCTCTTGGAGGAACTTTGGAAGGACGGCCACTTCTGGGAAGGTTCACTACTGTGCCAAGTTTTCTCCATTTGGAGATAATGTCTCTCACTGCGGTTCTTTGGAGTCCCAGAGCCTTTGAAATAGATTTGTAACCCTTCCCAGACTGATGTATTTCAATTACCTTTTTCTTCATCATTTCTGGAATTTCTTCGACCTTGGCATAGTGTGCTACTGGGTGAGACGTTTTAGCCAACTTCATGCTGCTGAAAAAGTTCTATTTAAGTGTTGATTTGATTGATCATGGCTGGCAGTAATCAGGTCTGGGTGTGTCTAGTCCAGCTGAACCCCATTATGAATGCAGTTTCATAGATTTGGGGATTTAGTAACTGGCACAACCAGCTATTAACTTAAAGGGGGCAATTACTTTTTCACACAAGCCCAGTTAGTATTGGATAACTTTTTTGCTTCAGTAAATAACCTTATCATTTAAAAACTGTATTTTCTGTTTACTCAGATTGCCTTTGTATTATGTAAGATTTTTTTTTTTTACATTTTTGAAACAATTTATTATGAGCTATACACGAAAACAGAAGAAATCAGCATGGGGGCAAATACTTTTTCACAGCACTGTAAATGTTTTTCAACATGTTAGATTTGGTATTTAAGATATCAGGAAATGGATTTCAGATATCTATAAACTGAAGAGTAATTAAAGATATCTCCAAAGACTCTTACTAGTTAAAATCACATAACAGATATCAGAAATTAACATTGGCACTAGTGAAAGCCAAATTACTGATATAAAAATGTGCATTTTTTCTAGTTACAATTCAATTGTTGATCTCAAGAATGGACATTTGTACTAGTAACAATGTAATTATGTTTTTACCAGTAAGAACTGCATAGCTGATATGTGAAATTGAAATTTCAGCTAATAAGAAATTAATTGTAAATATCTGTAATTGTGTTTTGAATAGAAGTGGATGACAGATCGTACTGAAATTCTACTAGTGAAAATGCAGTTTCGGATACAAAGAATTAGTTTTTACAAGCTGAAATTACATTTTTTATTTCTGCGAGTGATGACGTCACTTTTGATAATAAGAATCAGCATTTTAACTAGTGAAAATTGAATTATCCTGGGAATGATTAAAAGTAAATTCAGCTTGCCATAGCATACAGCCATCAAAACAAAGTGTTTTCAGTGCATAACATAAAATAAACGCAAGTTATATTTAAAAAATATTCCTTTCGTAAAACCCTCTATTAAAACATACACTCCAAAAAACATTTCAGGCTATTCATCAACAGTATGACAAATTTCTATCAAACTGAAATGAGTAATCTTATAATACTCTACATTACAGTAATTTTAAGTTCAATTAAATTCATCACTTAATGCTTAATTCATAATATGCACATTTAAAGTCATACAACTGAAACGTGTATAAATAACTTCTGAAAGTGTGTAAAAAAGTTTTTAATTCGATTTACTGAATAAACATTGTCCGAAGTGTCACTACCTAAAGACATTTTACATTATACCATAAATGTCCACTAACACACTAGCTAGCTGAATATTGTTGATATCACTGCGATATCTTTGGTAAATGGAAAGTTTTTGATTTCTCAGGATTAAAAAGGCTAATTACATTTATAATTAGCAGTAAATAGGCCTAAACAGCAAATTATCAGACTCAGACGCTGTCATTATTTCACAACGTACAACAAGATCAATCATTAAACAACTCCTGAAGTTTGAAGTTAAATCAATCTACTTAAGTGAGCTGATGTCGGATCAGCAGCTTTTGACTTACTCGGCATATCGGTAATGCCACTCTCCGGTGGCAGGGTCTTGTTCGAACAAAAGGGGCGTCCACTCCTCACATTTCGCCTTTCGCTCGCGTGCCGCCTTCCTCTGAACCTCCTCCAGGATGAACTTCTCATTGGTCGCTTCTGTCTGGTCCTTGTTATTTATGGCCCGCGTCACATGTTGCCACAATCTGAAGATTGACACAGAGTTTTGGTCCATTATTTTTGTCAATGTCACTTTTAATGTCCTTTCTGTTCTTTAAATTCAGTTGTTGATCAAAAACAATAAATCATTAACATTTAATTCTAATCATGCTTAGCACGGATGAGGTAAAGCTAATTGAGTCCTCTCTGGTTAATATGCATTAATTTGCCAGAACTGTTGGTTTTCTTAAAGAGACAGTACCGATTTTTAGCATGTGCTCAATAAATCAATGTAAATACTTGTTAAATGTAACAAAATATAAACTTTTCAATATAATATAATATTTATTAATGGAATACATGGTTTTGTTTATTTTGTAAATGTGGCCAAAATGATGAAAAACTCATACAATTTAATTTTTAATATTAATATTTTTGTAATGTACGTAGTTAGAAGATCTGCAACAAAATTTAAAGGCATAGTTCAACTAAAAATGAAAGTTCTGCAATCATTTACTCACCCTCATATTGTTCCAAACCCGTATTTCTTTCTTTATTCCGTGGGACAAAAAAGGCGAGTAAATGATGACCGAATTTTCTTTGAACTATTTAGAAAAGCCCTTTACAGAATATCTTCAGCATACCTTACAGATCACGTACACATTTAATTTGAGTTGTAAGTGAGCAGCAGTGATCAGCTGTGTTACCTCTCGGACTCAAACTCGCCCTGTTCCTCTGGTGGTACAGTACAGCGGGTCAGTCTGCTCTGTCTCAGCTCGGGCGTCGGGTTCCAAAACATCTCAACTTCGCCCGTCTTCTTATCGTTAATGAAGATTTCACTGTCCTGTAGACAATACACACACCCAAACAATACTGATGACTAGGGATGTCAACAGGGCTGAGAAACTAAATTCGAATTATATTGAATTTTAAAGACATTAATTCAGGTAGGGGGAAAAATCTACAAGACATCTGATTTTTAAAGGAACACTTTACCCAAAAATGAAAGTTCTCATCATTTACTCACCCTCATGCCATCCCGAATGTGAATGACTTACTTTCTTTTGCTGAACACAAATGAAGATTTTTAGAAGAATATCTCAGCGCTGTAGGTCCATACAATGTAAGTGAATGGTGACCAAAATTTTGAAGATCCAAAAGCATATAAAAGCGGTATAAAATTAATCCATCAGACTCCAGTGGTTAAATCCATGTCTTCAGAAGTGATATGATAGGTGTGGGTGAGAAACAGATCAATATTTAAGTCCTTTTTTACTATAATTTATCCTCCCTGCCCAGTAGGTGGCGATATGCACAAAGAATGCGAATCGCCAAAAGTGAAAGAGTGGAGATTTATAGTAAAAAAGACTTAAATATTGATCTGTTTTTCACCCACATCTATCATATCACTTCTGAAGATGTGGTTTTAACCACTGGATTACTTTTATGCTGCCTTTATGTGCTTTTAGACCTTAAAAATGTATGGACCTACAGAGCTGAGATATTCTTCTAAAAATCTTTATTTGTGTTCTGCTGATGAAAGAAAGTCAATGTGTTTGACTGGGATGGCATGAGGGTGAGTAAATGATGAGAGAATTTCATTTTTGGGAGAACTATCCCTTTAAATCAACACTGTCTCCTCAAGAGGGTGCAACAAATCAATAAAAAACAATTAGTATTGTGTTGTAGCGATTGTTTATTGCAAAAATCATATCTGGCTGTTAAAAAAATATGCTTAAAATGATAAAGTCAAAACATTTAGCCAGTTCTCAATATTCTCAAATATTAAGTAAAAAAGTAAACGCTTTAATAGACGGTTCAGTCCTCATCGAGTCATCATCAGTGCCTGGCACACATCCAAAGTTCTAATGTACATTTTACCATTCGAATGTGCAGTTTCTTCGAATATTCGAATTTCAAATTTTAATTTGACAGCCTTACTGATGACACTGTCTGACTTGTGAGATGAAAAGTCAGATTTAAAACTTTCCTTCACGCGTAGTCTCGCTATTCAATATTGGACTTTAAGTCTGGTCCACTTAGCAGGTCATTGTGGCCAAGAACTGCCCATTTAGACAGGAACAGACCGTCTAACTTGCATTTAAAGTGACCAACCACTTTGCCTTTTTTAATGTAACCTTTACAAGCAACTTCAGACTGTCTGTGAGGGTAAGACTATATTAGACACACACACACACACACACACACTCACACATGCAGGACTCACCCAGTGCCCCTCGAGTGTGGCCAGCACCTCTTTCCCAAGTTTAATCTTTCCGTTGATCTGATTCACGCTGTCACTGCTTCCGAGAAACGGCTGAGAAATCAGAGAGACGACAGAGATATCACAGTCACAACTAGTCAAGACACACTTTGATGTTTGACAAGCCTTATCTAAAAGCTTGAACTAGTTTTAAAAGTTTAAAAGGTTATATATACATTATAGTCAGATGGACCGTCAAATAGATAGATAGATAGATGGGAAAGAAAGAGTGATAGATAGATAGATATATAGATAGATAGATAAACAGGAAAGAAAGAGTGATAGATAGATAGATAGATAGATAGATAGACAGATAGATAGATAGATAGACAGATAGATAGACAGATAGATAGACAGATAGATAGATAGATAGATAGATAGATAGACAGATAGATAGGAAAGAAAGAGTGATAGATAGATAGACACTAAATGCCTGTTCACACCAAACCGTTTTTTCTGGATCAATTGTTCGTTCCGATTAGCTTTTGAATGGGAACAACGGATCCCCATGGCACTTTTAAAAACGGGTCCGACAAATCGTCCGCAGACAGTCCGAAGGTTTTTTTTTTACCAAGAGTATTCTTATTGGCATTAAAAATAGCAGCGAGGTTCGGAAATTCGTTGGCACTAAGCTTGTAATAAAATATCCCATAAAAAAACTCTTTACATGCAATATTTTACTGTAGAAAAACAAATTGCAGAAACACACCGCTATTTTTATTGCTATAAGTATTGCAATAATTTAAATAAAGAATAGACTAAGAGACAGTGTATTCTTTTATATTGTTTTTAATATTATGCATCATATTTTAAACTATACCTTTAATTCTTAATGTACTTTATTCTTTGTGTATTTCTATCACTGTACCTTGTGTTATATTACCCAGGCATTTTAAAAAGAGAAGTTGGGTTTGGGAGTCTGTATGGAATATACTTGTAGCAAAATACATGTGCAAATAAATATGCAACAGCGCTCGTTCCTCAACTTGCTCGCATAAAAAACAGATTATATACTCCTCAAAATGTATCAACACCATGAAAAGAACATAATATACAGTTATGCCAAATTAGGTAAAAACAGCAACAACGCTTGTGTTTGAAGAACAGCAACAGCGCCGCCTACTGAACAGGGGTGAAATAGATTTTTTTTTACATTTCTTTATGAACTCGGTGTGAATCATCACCATGAATCATCCACGGGGATGGCAGCCTCGGTGTGGAGCGCTCCTATTGTTTTGTTGTTTTTGTTTGTTTGTCCTGTGTTTAGTAATCTTTATCCAGTCAGTTTTACCAGAGACGAACTGCTGAACATTCGACAGCTTATACCAGAGAATCTTTTCCCAGTTTTTGAATATTCAGACGTTTTGCTAGACATTTTAGTCAGAGGTGCGGCTTTGTTGTTCAGAAGACGCAGGCGAGGATGACGAGCAGGCGTGCTGGTCAAACTCCGTCGGCGGGGCTTTCGAACAACGCTGCCGAGCATTCATCTTGCGAATCTCCGCTCTCTTCCTAACAATAAAATCACAGACACAGAACAACAATACCTGGACTCAGTTATTATTATTCTTGGGGATTTTAACAAAGCAAATCTGTCCAACTGCCCAAATATAAACAGCACATCACATGCCCCACCAGAGACAGGAACATACTGGATCACTGCTACACAACAATAAAGGATGCATATCGCTCTGTACCTAGAGCAGCTTTTGGACTCTCTGATCACTGTCTGGTTCATCTTCTTCCAAACTACAAGCAGAAATTAAAATCTGCTAAGCCTGTAGTAAGGACTGTAAAGAGATGGACCAATGAAGCAGAGTGGGAACTACAAGCCTGCTTCGATTGCACGGATTGGAGTGTTTTTGAGGCTGCAGCCACAGACCTGGATGAGCTCACAGATACTGTTACATCATATATCAGTTTCTGTGAGGATATGTGCATTCCTACTAGGACTTATTTAAAGTTCAACAACGACAAACCGTGGTTTACAGCAGAGCTCAGACAGCTTCGTCAGGCCAAAGAGGATGTTTACAGGGGTGGGGATAAAGTCTTGTACAATCAGGCCAGGAACACACTGAATAAGGGAATCAGAGTGGCTAAAAGAAGATACTCTGAGAAGCTGAAAAACAAGTTTTCAGCTAACGACCCTGCATCAGTGTGGAGTGGCATGAAACAACTCACAAATTACAGGACTCCTACCCCCAACCCTGTAGGGAACCAACAACTGGCTGACGACCTGAATGTGTTCTACTGCAGATTTGAAAGGCCAATCTCACACCCCACACCCACTCTGACCTTCACTTCACACAAACACCAACACCTCCTGCAACCCCCCTCCTCCCCCTTCCTGCTTCTCAACCTGCACTTAAGATCTGTGAAGATGATGTGAGCCACGTCTTTCGGAAACAAAAGATGAGGAAAGCTTCATGACCAGATGCCGTCTCACCAGCGTGTCTTCGATCCTGTGCTAACCAGCTGGCCCCCATCTTCACACAGATCTTCAATAGATCATTGGAGCAGTGTGAATTCCCATGCTGCTTCAAACGCTCAATCATTATTCCTGTCCCAAAGAAACCAAAAATCACAGGACTTAATAACTACAGACCTGTCGCCCTGAAGTCTGTGGTCATGAAATCATTTGAGAGACTGGTGTTGGCCCACCTGAAGACATCACTGAACCCTTTCTGGATCCCCTTCAATTTGCTTATCGAGCAAACAGGTCTGTGGATGATGCAGTCAACATGGGATTGCATCATATCCTGCAACATCTGGACAGACCAGGCACATATGCAAGGATCCTTTTTGTGGACTTCAGTTCGGCTTTCAACACCATCATCCCAGCTATACTCCAGAATAAATTACACCAACTCTCTGTTCCCATGTCTATCTGTCAGTGGATTACCAGCTTTCTGACAGACAGGCAGCAGCTTATGAGTCAGGGGAAACTCACTTCCAGCATCTGTACAATCAGCACTGGTGCCCCCCAGAGATGTGTGCTCTCCTCACTACTCTTCTCCCTCTACACCAATGACTGCATTGCCAAGGACCCCTCTGTCATCGGCCTCATCCGAGATGACGATGAGTCTGCATACAGAAGGGAGGTTGAACAGCTGGCTGTCTGGTACAGTCAAAACAACCTTGAGCTGAACATGCTCAAAACGGTGGAGATGATTGTGGACTTTAAGAGGAACACCCCAACACTGACCCCCCCTCATCATTCTAAACAGCACTGTGGCGGCAGTGGAGTCATTCAGGTTCCTGGGCAATACAATCTCACTGGACCTGAAGTGGGAGACCCACATTGACTCCAATGTGAAAAAGGCCCATCAGAGGTTGTACTTCCTTCGCCAGCTGAGGAAGTTCAACCTGCCACAGGCACTGCTGATACAGTTCTACTCAGCAGTCATTGAGTCTGTCCTCTGCACTTCAATAACTGTCTGGTTTGGTTCAGCTACAAAATCAGACATCAGAAGAACACAAAGGACGGTTCGGACTGCTGAGAGGATTATTGGTTGCCCCCTGCCCCCCCTTCAAGATCTATACACTTCCAGAGTGAGGAAAAAGGCTGGAAAAATCACTCTGATCCCACTCACCCTGCCCACTACCTTTTTGAACTGTTGCCTTCTGGCTGATGATTCAGAGCTCTGAGCACCAGAACCGTCAGGCACAGGAACAGTTTTTTCCCTCAGGCTATCCATCTCATGAACAGTTAAATTGCCCCACTGAGCAATAACTATGTGCAACACACAGTTTAGTCTTTTTTTATATTTATCCAACACATCCAACCTCTTCTGCCATTTCATTCCTCTGGGAAAAAAACCCCAAAAAAACAACATTTGCACTGTACATAACAGATTTGTATTTACACTGTACACAACAGATTTGTATTTACACTGTACATAACAGATCTGTATTAGATTGCACTACGTATGTGTATGTGTGTATGTATGTATGTGTGTGTCTGTGTGTGTATGTACGTATGTGTATAACTATTTTTATTTTTTATTATTATCTATGTCTTGCTGCTGATTTTGTATTGTTGTACACTGGAAGCTCCTGTCACCAAGACAAATTCCTTGTATGTGTAAGCATACTTGGCAATAAAGCTGATTCTGATTCTGAATAGAACTTTCCTCGGAAGTTCTGTACCAAGTTTGGTGGATGTAGCTTGAATGCTCTAGGAGGAGTTAGTGTTAGAAATTTTGGTCTCTGTTCAGGGATTTTGAAAAAACACTAAACCACGTTTGCAGGATAACAGTATGTTGACTTTGTCAAACCAACATAATAACAATGATACCAAATTCCCCTTTTCAAAGCACAACGCGTTATTCCAGAGTTGTTTTTTCGTTGTTTGGTACAGTAGCAGTGCAGTTATTAATGTGGCATTTGATTAGATGTGTTATGAATGTGTAGTCTGTGGCCTTTCTCTCTGAATCCTGAAATAAACATTTATTAGCACAAAACACACAGACCTTGAGTTTGAACTCCAGCTGAGCGCTGTAGCCCGTCTTCTCACAGGTGATGGTGACCTGACCGCCCAGCTCTAGTGTCATAGTACCATACAGAATACCTGCACACAGAAAGAGAGAGAAAATGTGTTTATTTGTGTGAGTGAATGATGTATCTAAATGAAACTGTTTGTGTATGCATGGACATTTATATTTACTTTCTTACCAAGTTGACAAAAAACAGTGCACAAATAACATTACGGGAGAATACATGACGCTTTGAGGAACAAGGAAGCTTTGGTGACACTTTATAAACCATTCACAGACATCATATAATGTTTAACAGATCAGTAGATCGTGTTCAGATCATTCAATATGTCGGAATATATAAATCACTTTCATGACATTTACTATAATTTCTGAATGTATATTAAAGGGACAGTTCACCCCAATATGAAAATTCTGTCATTATTCACTCACCATCAAGTTGTTCCAAATGCATGACTAAATTTATTTTGTGGAACAAAAAAGGAGTTCTTTTAGGGAATGACAGCCTCAGTCACTATTCACTTTCACTGCATGGAGAAAAAAATAAAATATATATCTATATATATTTAAAAAAAAATTTTTAAATAATTTTATCCCCTTTTCTCCCAATTTGGAATGCCCAATTCCCACTACTTAGTAGGTCCTCATGGTGGCACGGTTACTCACCTCAATCCAGGTGGCGGAGGACAAGTCTCAGTTGCCTCCGCTTCTGTCAATCCGCGCATCTTATCACATGACTCGTTGTGCATGACACCACGGAGACTCACAGCATGTGGAGGCACATGCTACTCTCTGCGATCCATACACAACTTACCACACGCCCCATTGAGAGCGAGAACCACTATTCGTGACCACAAGGAGGTTACCCCATGTGACTCTACCCTCCCTAGCAACCGGGCCAATTTGGTTGCTTAGGAGACCCGGCTGGAGTCACTCAGCACGCCCTGGATTCAAACTCGCGACTCCAGGGGTGGCAGTCAGCGTCAATACTCGCTGAACTACCCAGGCCCTGAAAAAATATATTTTTAACAATTTTCCAAAAATATCGGTTTTTGTATTGCATGCACTCGTTTTTTTATGTGAAATCTTTGCTGCTTTTAATAAGTAAATGTGACTAATGATTATATAGTTACTGATAAAATAAATAAATGAATAAATAACTTTTAAAATGAGTATTTACTGAATATAAGCAACTTGTGCTTGGGTAAAATTTTGTATGTTATTTTATTGATAAAGGCTGTTAAAATCCATGTAAAAAAATCAGAGCTTTGAAAATTCTGGTTTATACTTTTTATATGATATATTTGAAGTATGAACTAATATTTCTGTGTATTTTCATACATGCAGCCTGCTCTGTTATTAGAAAGATCTCATTATTTTACATTACAAGCTGTTATGATGTCATCTTACCGTAAGTTCATGAGACCCAGCGAAAAAAGTTTGACATTTTCCCTTTTTTTAAAGTCAATATAGTGTTTGGTGCATAAAATACATATGATAGAAATTGTTACTGATATTGTATTTGATGTGCTGAATTGAACTGTGATACATTTCAGTCCATATTTATAGAGCAAGAAGAGGAAGTTGTCATGGCCAAACTCTCGAGTCCTCTGATAATACCCCAAGATTTACCACTGTAGAAAAATTACATAACAAATGTCCTGCACAAAAATGAGGATAATGACCTTTAAAGCCTAATGTATCAAATATGATACATAAAAAAACTTGCATTTTTTAAAAAAAGAAATTTACGATTGTTTTTATAGTTAGTCTAATGGTACTAAAAGCAGTTTAATGTAAATAATAATAATAATAATAATAATAATAATTCTGACAATTCTTTCATATGTCAGGCTTTACAGGGTAAACATCTCCTTGTGTGTTCTACGGATGACAGGAAATCCGAAAGTTTGAGGGTGAGCAAATGATGTCAGTATTTAAATTTTTTGGGTGAATCCCTTTCAATTATGACCTTTTTTTTTTTTTATAGTATTATACTGTATATTATAATGTTATCTAAATAAGATATATAAAGTGCTACCAAAACGTCATATGCTAACTAAATAAAAAATCTAGATGGGATACTGCACAAGTAACTAGTCCCTGAATATTACTAGACAAAACAAACGTACCTAGATGTGTCCCTACAGAAGACAACGAGGAGAGGGTGTTAGTAGTGCAGTATGAGGGTGTTTGAGTTTTAATTTGTGTGTGAGTGTTTGTGCAAGCAGACAAACCTTTGCAGTGAGCGTAGGGCATGTTCATCACGTAGTCTTCTCCTCTGTTGAGAAATGTCAGTCTGGCCTCACCGTCCAAGATTGCCGACAGAGAGTTTCCTGAAAAACACACAAACACAACTCTTGTTCACGTGTGTGTGTGTGTACTGACAGCTTAAACAAAATGTATTTATGTTCACATTTATTGTCACTGCTCATCTCATGTCTCACCATAAAACTTGGACTTGGCCAGAATGCTGCCGCTGAGACAAAAGCCATCCTTCCTGTTACTGACGTAAAACGCTGAGACAGGAGGATGATGGGATACCTGGAGGAAAACGGGCACATTGAGTCTGTCAAGTTGCGCTGTTTAAGACAAAACAAACAGTATTAAAATGGATATTACTGTCGCACCTGTTCTGAGATGTAAAAGGTTTTGCTGTTTGTCCGGTTGTGGAGCCACAAACAACGAAACGTTTCTCCAATAATGGGGTTATACGGTTTCTTTAAACCCTGACATAAGAAAATATGACGTCAAATGATAGATTCATGACATGTCGGTCACACTTTCAAGACTTTCAGTGAATCTGTAAGGACAAGTTAATGTGGGTTTTACCTTTGGCTTCTTGTAAAATCCTGAAATGTACCATTTAACCACTTTCTTCATGCGGTCGTAGGCGTTCTCCTCCACAGCAGCTCTAAGCATGCCAACAAAACACAACAATGGTAAATTCCAAGTCGTAAATTATGGGATTTTTGTCAAAAGATTTTTTGTTCTTTTTTTGTCAAATATTTACAAATGGAAAATGATACCCAAATGTAATTTCCTGCCTACGCCTTTGCTTGGTTGTACAGTCATTGCAGATAAACGCACGCATTTTATAATAACAATGAACATTTTATATAATAACAGTGAACTAATTTCCATTAAAGGGCAATACTGGGGCATTTGTTTACCTTTATGAGGACAAACTGTATTAACATAAATTATCTGAGAATTTACACTGGCGGCCAAAAGTTTGGAATAATGTACAGATTTTGCTCTTATGGAAAGAATTCTTGCATTCTAGCTGTCAGTTTGTCCAGATACTCAGGTGACATTTCACCCCACACTTCCTGTAGCACTTGTCATAGATGTGGCTGTCTTGTCGGGCACTTCTCACGCACCTTACAGTCTAGCTGATCCCACAAAAGCTCAATGGGGTTAAGATCCATAACACTCTTTTCCAATTATCTGTTGACCAAATATCTTTCAGCTGTGTTTGATATAATGGCAAGTGATTTTCTAGTACCCAATGATCAATTTAGCATGATTACTCAAGGATAAGGTGTTGGAGTGATGGCTGCTGTCTTGATTTGATCAAAAATGACTTTTTTCAAATAGTGATGGTGCTGTTTTTTACATCAGTAATGTCCTGATTATACTTTGTGATCAGATGAATGACACTTTGGTGAATTAAAGTACCAATTTCCTTTAACCCTTGACTTCACTTTAACCCTCCTAGTGCATTCAGGTCATTTTTTAAGCAGGCAGAGGTAGATAATCATTTTTAACTACCACACAGTTTTTAGTACGGGAACCAAACTTTGGGACTTTGTCAAGAATACATCTTTTGCATTCCCCGGTCAATTTTGACCCAGACATCAATTGTGGCTTTACACATGATATTATGTTGATTTTTTTTGTACATCTATGAATTAGATTTTTACTTATAAACACTTCACTTACATTTAGCCTCTTTCTCAAACTCTCTCACACACTTTTTTGTCTCTCACTGAGACTGCACACACATACACATACAGTCCCACAAAACAGACATGACAGATGTAATAATGTAGCATGAAAGAGGAAACTGGCCACATTTTACTCTGCAGCAAACTCACGCATCAACACTCCACAGTTCATGCAAGTAAATAAAATAGATTTTGCTTAAAAACATAGTAATGTTGTACACTTGAGTTGTACAGTTGTTTTGATGAAGTTTAGTTGAAAAAGAAAACATTGGTTTCATAACTTTTGACCACCAAGTTGTATTGAGCAGTTATGAGTGATAGGAAATTCATTCAGATAACTAGTAATTCTCACATTAGATGTTAATATAAATTGTATGTTATGTTATGTTTAGATTCAATTTCACAGAAATGTTGATAAAAAAAAGATTTCTTCACATGTATCACACTGATTTTGCTGTAGTTAATGTACATTTTTAATAATATGTATTATTTCTAAAAAATGGCATATTAAATAATAACCTTTATATTTGGTCACTTAACATGCCAAAAATATCAATCTTTTTACATGTATGAACAGCTAAGAAGCTATTAATGGCTTACAATATAGTTTTACATGAAAACCATCGTGTTATGGATGATTTATAAGCTTGAATTCCACCGGGTCAAAATTGACCCGCAAATGCAAAAGGTGTCTGCATATTCTGAACACAACAGAAGGGTTAAATTCACTTTAAACTTCACTTTTCACTTTAATATCACATTTTACTGTCCAAATAAGGAAATTAACAGCACATTTGAGTGTCTCATTTAATTGCAGTTCCTGAAGAGCACGTGAACATTAACCAGTTCTGAACAACGCTTTGATGCACGTGCCGTCTGCGGAGGTTTGTGCCAAACTCCAGCAAAAATATGAATGAGGGTTTTAATGAATGCATTAAAATTGTGTTATTTTTAACACATTAAACAGTCAACTTTTAATCGCAGAAATTAATGCATTTAATTTCCCAGCCCTAGAAGAGATATATCAGATGTTGCAAATAAAACACAGCAGAATTCATTCATTTTGAAATTGTGGCATTTCCCGAGCCCCCATTTACAAATATCACATTTAATTTCTCACTGTGCATTATAATGTTTTGATACTCGATTTCACATATAACGTAACTTTTGTGATTGGAACTTAGTATATAAGCATTACTTCATGGAAAAGATTTTTTTGGTGATTATAAAAAATAATTCTGATACTGGTGGAAGAATTGCTTATTCTGATTAATGATTTGTGTTATTTACTGTTATTTAAAGTCTTTCATAGCATTGCTGTTGGTTTACATCGTGCTTAATGACAAAAGCCTCTCAAAGCTTGTTTCTAACTTCATGTTGTCACAAGTCAAACTATCATCAGTACAGCAATCAACCATTTAAATACAGAGTTCTGGTTTCTGTATTTATTAATGGATCAACTGAACGGACCGTTTCAGTACAAGTGTAACTGTACGAGTCTGTGTTGTCTTACTCCGACAGGAAGTCAGCGTGGTAGTAGTAATCAGACAGTTTGTCCAGGAAGGATCGGGGCTCCAGAATGAAGGTGGGCAGCACAACTTTGGACAGATCCATACCGGGTCGAACCTGCTTCAGAAGAGTCCAGATCAGAGATTTATTCTCTTCTGATACCGTCTCTGTCTGTGACGCCTCGCCAGCCTGAAACGCACACAGATTGAATAAGCAGATTGTGTCATATCCGTCACAGACTTCAAACACATTCATCTCTCCAGCTGTCTGCAGTAAAAATAGACATTTAAATATTGACTTTGTGTCTGTGCGTCAACAGCACTCCCCTAGAGTCAAATGTGTGCGCAGAGAGCACTTCAATAATTCATTATGGTAATAATAAAAAATAATACTGCACTACATGACTCTTCTTTGCATATTTACATTTTTTTTGTGTTGCTATTAGTCAATGACTTTCAAAGAGTCATAATAAATTAGATTAAGAGTATAAATTCAGTTACAAACACACACCTCTCCAAGCTCCTCATGGCTCTGCTCTATGTATGGCGTCTCCCGTAGCGTCTCGTTCGGGTCTAGGTCGATGTACGAGTCTTCCTGTCGCCCTGACGTGTCACTGTCGCTCTCTTCGCTCTTCTCCATCACTTCATTCTCCCATTCCTCCGGCTCCTGCTCATTCTCGCGGTCGGACTTATCCGAGTACAGATCAGGATCCTTAAACTGGTCGCTGTCATTCAACCTGACACATCACACAAACTCTCAGTTAATACACACACGGAGGAGAGCCAGTGGCACAAACGTAAACATGAACAGGACTTTATATTGGGTGTCTTACTGAAAGCCCTGCATGTTGTGCGCTCTCAGCAGACTGTAGAAGTTGATGTGTGAGTGTTCTGTGGTCTGAGTCATCTCCTCTTTGCCTTCTCTGATCATCGTTCTCTTCAACAAACTTGAGCATTTCAGAGCCAATTCAAGAGCGTCCATCCAACAGCGACCTACACACACACACACACACACACACACACACAGTTTTATAAAAGCCTGTTTATCAAAAGATACATTTGTAGGCTTCAATTGTTTTAAACTATATGTGTGTGTTTAAGTTTATATTACCATCTGATTCTGAAGCTGCTCTGAATATCAGGTGGCTGCTGGGTAACGGTTGAGTGATGGACCCCACAGCTTCTCCTTTAGGACCCTGAATCAAACACAGGCAAATAAAAGATTAAATCCACCGATCCAAACCGGAATATTAAGAACACTGGAATATTAGGAATGTTACATGCGCAACATTCTACATATTTTGAAGCATTTTTTTTCCCTTTTATAAGTTCACATATATTGTTTATTTAGGTTTCATGCATGAAAAACAGTTTAAATTGAGTTTTTCTTGATAATTGTTCATCCTCTCTCTGACTCTCTAATTTAACAGGCTGTTTTTACTACCGTCCTTTTAAGATGTCTACATGTAATTAACCTCTGTTTTTACTGGCTCACCTGTTATGTTGACCTAGTAATAATAATAAATCATAAATATAGCTGGAAGCTGCAATTATAGGCCCAAGTACACTAATAGCAAACATTTTGATTGAATTCAGAATTTCAGTGATGATTTTAAGCAGAGTGGTGAAAAAAGACATTAGTTTAATTATTTATAGCGTAATACAAGTGCTTAGAACTTATAACCAAATTGATATGGATGTGTCAGGGCTTGGTCACAATGCCACATATGAAGCTTCATGTCAATACGCCAAAGCGTTCATATGATACAGCCTCAGATCCTTATTGACATCTTGCCATATAGTTTATTTTTTGTTATAGTTTATATTTGTTACACAAGAATGGTTTGGTCTAGACAGCTTTTCATAACTTTTTGTCATGAGTGTCCCCAGCCTAGATGACACACAGAACATTTCATGCAGTTCGCATGTACAGCCTAGGAGGAGTTTCCATACAATTCTAAATGGCGGACAGGAAGTATGGCCGACCATGGCAAATTGGGCATAATTCGACTCCGTATGTCCCCAGGAATCTAAAGCGACCAGTCTCATGATTTTAGGCCAAACTATTCAGAAGTTATAACCAAAAATATTTTATTTAATATTTCTTGACCACTAGGTGGCGCTATGCTGAAACTGTCCAGGTAACCTCACGTTAGGCTTGTGATGACATATACCAAGTTTTGTGTCAATATGCGAAAGCGTTGCGAAGACACAGCCTAACATCCATTTTGGTGCGTGCGGCGTCAAATTCGTTGATGCGGTATACGAGTATGGTTTTATCTATCATCATGAATTCAACATTTTGAGCGAATCGGACATACAGTCTAGGAGGAGTTTGAAAAAGTAGGTTTTTCGGAAAATTCTGGAAAATCTAGTGGGCGGAGCTTAAAAACTATGCGATCCACTGGGACTTGGCATGACCCAAGGAATAAGAGGAAAAATAGTTTTGTTTCTAGGACTTAGCGTTCAAATGCTATAAGCTGAAATGTAAGTTAAACTGTTGGTGGCGCTAGAGGATTTGAGTTAGAAACCCCAAATTTGGTGTAGGGGCTAGACATACCCACCCCTATCAGTGTGCCAAATTTCAGCATTTTCCTACATACGGTTCTATGGGCGGCCATAGACTTTAAGAGCGAAATCAGAATAATAAGAAAACTAACAGCAACAATAGTTGCCTCGTCACCTTCGGTGCTTGGCCACTTACAAATTTGATCTGTATAGCACTATTCATAGATCAAGTGCAACTCAAAGTGCTTCACATAACAGAAATTAAAAGTCAGAGGAAGTGACTGTATTAAAATGAGTTAAAATATAAAATAAAATAAATCTTTTAAATAAATGTTTTTATTTAATTTTAGCAAATATTTTAAAAGTAAAACATTATTTTACACAAAATTAAATAAAAAAAGTAACAATTCACACATACATGCATCCCTACATATCAACCAAATGCTGCTCGTCTCATTTCAATAGGTAGAATTGATCAAACAAAACGTATGTCTACCCTAAACATTTAATATTCAAAAACGATAATGCTACATATCCATAAAAATACAAAAATGTTAACCAAAAACATCAACGCAGTGTTTTCGTTCTCTCTCTGGTACCTTGACGGCCCATATGGACTGTTCTAGCGGGTGGAAAAGCTTAAAACAGAATCCGTCCTTTTTAGATGGTCTCTCGATGAGCTCGCAGGCGTTGAGCAGCACGGTACCGACCCACTGGCCGTTCTTATTGGTCTTATAGATGAGCAGAACACCTGGCTTCAGTACACACCACAGCTTGGTCCAACTCTTCAACGTGCCACGGATCTAAAAGAGAGAATAAACAGGATTCACACGGGTCCTTTCCTGAGCAGACTGAATTAAACGCGTTTATGTGAACACACCTTGAGCCAGTCGGCCATGACGATGACAGACGGATCAGTGATGGTGCTGAGCAGTTCTTTAGTAGCTCGTTTCTTTTCTTCCCTGTAGTTCTTCTTTTGTACCTGAATGAACAAATGTGCAAACGATTGTAAATGAACAGTTATACCCTTAAAGTAATCGTGAGGCTCTAAATATATTTAACAATGTAAATAATATGTACTAGATTGAAAGTTTCTGTTGATAACCAACTTATCTGTACCTTGAGTGACTCCTTCTTGGTGAGTTTGTTTCCAGATGCTGATACATCCTTATCTGAGCCATTATAGAGCTTGGTTTCTGACTGCAAAACAAACACGTGTACAGCACAGCATGATGCATAATGGGTGTTTCTTCAACTTCAGGCATATTCATGTCCCAGGGGTTGATTTGTGTTCAAATGAACAGATTTCAACTTTTAGTTATATGAAGTTCTCATTTAAATTGAACAGGACACTTTTTAGCAGGTCTTTTATCATTTGTTTTTGGTACACAAATCATACATTTGACTTTCAATATTAAACTATGAAAATCCACTATAAAAGTATCAATTATTACACGTTTAAAAATATGATGATCTAAACAAACAGTGAAATAAACAAACAATTTCAATATTTATTGTGTAAAAATTATTTCTATATATTATACCAAAATTACGACTGTCCGACTGTTACGACAGTTGTGCGTCATTTCCAGCACACCAAACAATTTTGCTGCAAATAATTTGTTTTAAAAGTGAGTGTACTTGTTAACCAAGTCCACAAAAGTGTCAGTAAAGAGCATGATTGAAATGAAACGTGAGACAAAACAAAGAAAAATCAAGGGAAATATTACTCGTGAGCAGAATATTTTTATTTGCCGTCATTTCCAATCAAGATGTATTTTTTCCAAATTATGCACAAATAAAAGTGCAAATATTATTTAATTGTGTGTATTTAACATACATAAAATGTTAGCTATATAATTAGCCTTAGCAAGACAAAAGAGTCGGCCGTTTTATTTCTAAAACGTAAAAAAAAACATTTCCATCAGCGTCATTTCCAGCGCAGTGGTGGGAATTTTCATGAAAAAAATCAAATAAAATGACATAAATCTCCACTGATGCATGTACATACACTGACTGTTAGTAGACAAATAATAACAATAAAAAACTAGCGAGAGTGTGAAAATCTTTTAATGAGACTTCACAGTGCTAAAAGTGCCCGAAGTTGAAGAAACGCCCTTTTACGACATTTTGAACAGTGTTTTAATTCAGTGTGCATGAGATAATGTAACACATTTAGGCATTGTGCTTTTGTGCACGTAACGACTTTCAGATGCAGCTTGAATATTAAGTTGGGTGTTTGGAAAGAAATGTGTCAGGCAGGGACCAAAATGAAGTAAACAAAACTGTTACTCAGTAGTTCGTCTTTAAGTAACTTTTAGGAATTGTAACATAATACATTATTTAACCCTTGTGTTGTGTTCGTTTCTGTTAATACCTTTTGTGTTCCCGGACAATCTCTCATATTATCACAAGATATTGCATTAGATCTTTTTGTCAACTTCTTTTTCAGTAATTATGACAGGTTTTGTCCTTCACAACAATTATATTCAGAGTTGGTAAAAACATAAAAAGATGACACAGCCATGTGTTTTATGTCGTTGGAAAGGTTTCAATTTGTAAAAAGCAATGGTCAAACTGAAGTGAGTTTTAGTGTATGAAAGTCCCACAGACACACATATATAATAAACAGGAGTGTCTTTTTGTCACATTTTGTCTTACTACTTCCTGAAACATACATATAACATAGACAACGACATATTGTGACTTACAGCAGACTATCCCGATTCAAACGAGCCCAAACACAACATAATATGAAAAGTAGATCTTGAAATATCCCTCAAAGAGTGTACATGGAAAGACATATGTGTGTGTGTGTGTGTGTGTGTTGTGTGTGTGCACATGTCCGAGGACTTTGTGTGTGCAAACACACATCCACATATGTGCTCATCTAAAGGACTGGGATGCTCCTGAACACTTCATAGTTTTGTATTTTGTAGTCTAATGCATTCATTTTCAATGGCCGGTCACTTTAGACCGGGAAAACAACAGGTGTAACAAAAGTGAAATAAACCAATAAAATTTTATGAAAATGATCTAAAAAGAAATAGTGTGTTCAGATGACTAATGTGAACAAAGTCATGCAAATCAGTCAGTTTTGAACACAATATAAAGGTTAAAATGGTTTTTATGTAAGAACAATGGTCTGACCCTCATCCAATTGTCAAGAAGAAAGAAAAAAAAATGAAGAAAAAAAAAATTACGCACATTTATTAAATGCCATCCTTCCTCTAGAAGTTAATTTTAAATGCGGGTGTCAGGTATAGATCTATCTGTCTGAAATAAGGCCTTTTATTTCCACACTGTGAAGCATTTCAAAGGAGATTAAGTGAAATCTCTTTATGTGAACCAAGGTTAATTAGCTTTATTAGCCCGAGTTTGAATGGCTGTGTGATTTGAGATTTGTTTGTGGCCTGTCTGGATGTGAGGGCACGTCTGTGACATCTAAAGCCCATAGACGTGACACAACTGTGACTCAAAGATGTTGAGTGTGTCTGGTGAAACTGGTCTGATCTGGTCTTGACGTACCACATGTGTGGTTTGACTGTATTACTGAGCAGTTCATGTATATTTCAGAGGTGTGTGTACGATGTTAACCGAGCCTCTCTCTCATTAAGAGTTAATTCTGATGCTCTGCTTATCAACACATGCCCTGGTCCTCCTGTCACCTTTCAGACATTCTTCACTATGTTTAATTAATGACCGGTGGGCTGAAGATGCTGGAGGAGCAGCAAACCTGCATCGATCCGATTCCAGTCCCAGAGGAAATAAACTAGAGATGGTCATGAAAGAGTGAGAGTGTTTACCTTGCTCTTGGATATGGAGTGTGACGAGTCCTCTTTCAGAGGCAGGATTTCCTCTTTGCCACGATCAAAACCTGCAAAAAAACAACAAAATCTCAACATTATCACTGAACTACTGTAGACTGTCAAGGTACTGAGCAGTTAAATAAGGGATAGTCTACAGCCACAAAATAAACCCACACAGGGTGGTCAGGTCTTGTATCGCCCTGAACCGGTTTATTTTCCGATAATGACTGTCTTTGATTGAAGATTATCCCGCTTGGCTACTTACCAATTAAATAATTAAATGGACATGAAATTATGTGAGAAGAAATAGACCACAGGGTCTCCAGAAACACTGAATTCCACCTCCGGTTTGTGTCGGATTAGGGATTAATTTTTGCAAAAAATATCAGCTCATTATCCTGCTTATTACACGAGAACTTGCCAAATGTATAAATAAACAAACATGAAATATTGAAAGATGACACGCAATACCCAGTAATTTTACAGTATTATCAGATGACGCGAGTGACCAATTAGAATCAAGTATTTTAGAGAGCCATGTAATAAACAGATATATCATCTCGTCCAGGCACAATTTTGGGGCATTTTGAGATTGTCAGCTTCGGCCGATATGCATGTCTTGCTGATTAACAAAAAGTGTTTGCTTTCCCTTTGTGCCAGTTCCTAATTATAAAACAGAAACTCACATTTCTGACTGGATGAGCAATGTTTGAAGCCGAAAAGAGCCTACAGTTATGGTGCGTTCACGTCATGTCGGAATTATTATAATTACACATATTCATAGACTCTGACTTGACTGTTGTGACGTCATGTAAAAAGAACCACAATGACAGCAATTAAAGGTAGTTATTCAAGGTATACATTTTAGCAGTTTGTGTGTTTCCTGGGAATCGAACCCATGATATGGGATGGCACTGCTTGCCATGAATTAAGGAATTAATTAAGGACTTGTCATGTCATAATTACAATAATTCCAACACGATGTAAACACAGCATCAGGCTCAATTTGCTTCTTTGCACTGGGGTCAATCAAAATAAAACTTTCTGCTAGCAATGCCTAGCTAAGTGCTACAACATGTTAACAACATGCTAAAACATGCTAGCAATGCCTAGCTAAGTGCTACAACATGTTAACAACATGTTAAAACATGCTAGCAATGCCTAGCTAAGTGCTACAACATGTTAACAACATGGTAAAACATGCTAGCAATGCCTAGCTAAGTGCTACAACATGTTAACAACATGTTAAAACATGCTAGCAATGCCTAGCTAAGTGCTACAACATGTTAACAACATGTTAAAACATGCTAGCAATGCCTAGCTAAGTGCTACAACATGTTAACAACATGGTAAAACATGCTAGCAATGCCTAGCTAAGTTCTAAAACATGCTAGCAACATGCTAAAATGTGCTAGTCACATCAAGCTAAGTGCTAAAGCATGCTAGCAATGCATAGCTAAGTGCTAAAACATACTAGCTAGCTAAGTGCTTAAACGTGATTATTTCCCAAAA
Source organism: Myxocyprinus asiaticus (assembly GCF_019703515.2). Taxonomy (NCBI): domain Eukaryota; kingdom Metazoa; phylum Chordata; class Actinopteri; order Cypriniformes; family Catostomidae; genus Myxocyprinus; species Myxocyprinus asiaticus. Next base: position 30,188,051 of record NC_059388.1, on the reverse strand, counting down.
AATGAGAGGGACAAACTTAGAGATTTCTAAAAGTAAGGGATGAGTTATAAAGTTACTACAGTTATGCCCCTGTTCTTTGCACTGGGGTCAATCAAAATAAAACTTTCTGCTAGCAATGCCTAGCTAAGTGCTACAACATGTTAACAACATGTTAAAACATGCTAGCAATGCCTGGCTAAGTGCTACAACATGTTAACAACATGCTAAACCATGCTAGCAATGCCTGGCTAAGTGCTACAACATGTTAACAACATGGTAAAACATGCTAGCAATGCCTAGCTAAGTGCTACAACATGTTAAGAAC